>NC_068443.1:1295866-1300866 GCF_023373465.1 Oncorhynchus keta | reverse complement strand
AGTGGCCTCATAGGAATCTGTATAAATGTCATGAGGGTTTGACTCGCCTGTAGCTCCCACACAGTGGCCTCATAGGAATCTGTATAAATGTCATGAGGGTTTGACTCGCCTGTAGCTCCCACACAGTGGCCTCATAGGAATCTGTATAAATGTCATGAGGGTTTGACTCGCCTGTAGCTCCCACACAGTGGCCTCATAGGAATCTGTATAAATGTCATGAGGGTTTGACTCGCCTGTAGCTCCCACACAGTGGCCTCATAGGAATCTGTATAAATGTCATGAGGGTTTGACTCGCCTGTAGCTCCCACACAGTGGCCTCATAGGAATCTGTATAAATGTCATGAGGGTTTGACTCGCCTGTAGCTCCCACACAGTGGCCTCATAGGAATCTGTATAAATGTCATGAGGGTTTGACTCGCCTGTAGCTCCCACACAGTGGCCTCATAGGAATCTGTATAAATGTCATGAGGGTTTGACTCGCCTGTAGCTCCCACACAGTGGCCTCATAGGAATCTGTATAAATGTCATGAGGGTTTGACTCGCCTGTAGCTCCCACACAGTGGCCTCATAGGAATCTGTATAAATGTCATGAGGGTTTGACTCGCCTGTAGCTAGCTCCCACACAGTGGCCTCATAGGAATCTGTATAAATGTCATGAGGGTTTGACTCGCCTGTAGCTCCCACACAGTGGCCTCATAGGAATCTGTATAAATGTCATGAGGGTTTGACTCGCCTGTAGCTCCCACACAGTGGCCTCATAGGAATCTGTATAAATGTCATGAGGGTTTGACTCGCCTGTAGCTCCCACACAGTGGCCTCATAGGAATCTGTATAAATGTCATGAGGGTTTGACTCGCCTGTAGCTCCCACACAGTGGCCTCATAGGAATCTGTATAAATGTCATGAGGGTTTGACTCGCCTGTAGCTCCCACACAGTGGCCTCATAGGAATCTGTATAAATGTCATGAGGGTTTGACTCGCCTGTAGCTCCCACACAGTGGCCTCATAGGAATCTGTATAAATGTCATGAGGGTTTGACTCGCCTGTAGCTCCCACACAGTGGCCTCATAGGAATCTGTATAAATGTCATGAGGGTTTGACTCGCCTGTAGCTCCCACACAGTGGCCTCATAGGAATCTGTATAAATGTCATGAGGGTTTGACTCGCCTGTAGCTCCCACACAGTGGCCTCATAGGAATCTGTATAAATGTCATGAGGGTTTGACTCGCCTGTAGCTCCCACACAGTGGCCTCATAGGAATCTGTATAAATGTCATGAGGGTTTGACTCGCCTGTAGCTCCCACACAGTGGCCTCATAGGAATCTGTATAAATGTCATGAGGGTTTGACTCGCCTGTAGCTCCCACACAGTGGCCTCATAGGAATCTGTATAAATGTCATGAGGGTTTGACTCGCCTGTAGCTCCCACACAGTGGCCTCATAGGAATCTGTATAAATGTCATGAGGGTTTGACTCGCCTGTAGCTCCCACACAGTGGCCTCATAGGAATCTGTATAAATGTCATGAGGGTTTGACTCGCCTGTAGCTCCCACACAGTGGCCTCATAGGAATCTGTATAAATGTCATGAGGGTTTGACTCGCCTGTAGCTCCCACACAGTGGCCTCATAGGAATCTGTATAAATGTCATGAGGGTTTGACTCGCCTGTAGCTCCCACACAGTGGCCTCATAGGAATCTGTATAAATGTCATGAGGGTTTGACTCGCCTGTAGCTCCCACACAGTGGCCTCATAGGAATCTGTATAAATGTCATGAGGGTTTGACTCGCCTGTAGCTCCCACACAGTGGCCTCATAGGAATCTGTATAAATGTCATGAGGGTTTGACTCGCCTGTAGCTCCGACACAGTGGCCTCATAGGAATCTGTATAAATGTCATGAGGGTTTGACTCGCCTGTAGCTCCCACACAGTGGCCTCATAGGAATCTGTATAAATGTCATGAGGGTTTGACTCGCCTGTAGCTCCGACACAGTGGCCTCATAGGAATCTGTATAAATGTCATGAGGGTTTGACTCGCCTGTAGCTCTGTAGTAACATAACCGGCAACGTTGGATTTACATTCATAAGAAATTTATGATTCACCTCGAAATGGTAAAACTTGGGACTCAGATATTTATTTTAGCATTATTCTACAGTATATACCAACATAACTCAAAAAGGCTCCAGAAAAGGCATTCTGTGACCCAGAAAACAAAACTGGAATGTTTCAATATCAATACCCGGGACCACCCATACGTAGAATGTATGCACACATGACTGTAAGTCGCTTTGGATAAAAGCGTCTGATAAATGGCATATATTATTATTATTATTATATTATAATACGTAGATAATGTGACGATACATGGACACTGTCTGATTCAAAACGCGGAAAATGTGCGGATTTTAATTTAATACTATAAAATCAAAAGGTACGATTTTGAAAATCATAACACATTTTAAGTAATTATACGCCCCCTAGCAACATTCTACGGTTGCCATGTTACATCTCGGCTACTAAGGTTACACACATTGTATGTCCATGGAGAAAGCAAGACATATTAGCGGACTGGAGGAATCCTGAAATAATACGAGATATAATGCCTGTTAACATGCTAAATAAATGTTTCTTAGATGCCAGAACAGTGTTTAATTTAACTTTTATTTATTTAGGATCAATTTCCTGCATGTAAATTACCAAAGCGCCCTCTAGTGGTCTCATGGGTGGAATGTGATTTATATGTTTCCGTAACGATAATGCTGGTACGAACTTCGAACCCAGGCGCAGAGAAACACAGCAAGTAGAGAGGTGAGGGTAAAGTAGAGAGAGGTGAGGGTAAAGTAGAGAGAGGTGAGGGTAAAGTAGAGAGAGGTGAGGGTAAAGTAGAGAGAGGTGAGGGTAAAGTAGAGAGAGGTGAGGGTAAAGTAGAGAGAGGTGAGGGTAAAGTAGAGAGAGGTGAGGGTAAAGTAGAGAGAGGTGAGGGTAAAGTAGAGAGAGGTGAGGGTAAAGTAGAGAGAGGTGAGGGTAAAGTAGAGAGAGGTGAGGGGAAAGTAGAGAGAGGTGAGGGTAAAGTAGAGAGAGGTGAGGGTAAAGTAGAGAGAGGTGAGGGTAAAGTAGAGAGAGGTGAGGGTAAAGTAGAGAGAGGTGAGGGTAAAGTAGAGAGAGGTGAGGGTAAAGTAGAGAGAGGTGAGGGTAAAGTAGAGAGAGGTGAGGGTAAAGTAGAGAGAGGTGAGGGTAAAGTAGAGAGAGGTGAGGGTAAAGTAGAGAGAGGTGAGGGTAAAGTAGAGAGAGGTGAGGGTAAAGTAGAGAGAGGTGAGGGTAAATCCAAATCTTTTACTTATGAGTCTTAACACAAACCAGGCAACAAACAGCACAAGAGAACACGAGTAAAACAGGAGACCGAAGATACAGGCCAACAGAGGAATCTAAATAACAACCAGGTGAACAGAGAAGGTAAGTAAACACAGGTGAATACAATAAGGTATAATCAAGGTGACCTGGGAAGTAGAAAACAGGGTAAGGGGACCCAGCGGTAACCAAGGGAACAACAATGAAATAAAACAGATAACTGAGTCAGTTTCATCATTTCATAAATTAATAAACACTTTTCTTTTTTTTTTTTACACCGAAAATCTGGTGTTTCTATGTCAAACAGTTGTATTATATTTCTGTCTTCTGTGATGTATATAAAGTGTAATATTAGGATGCAAACTTAGAATGGAATACATTTCTCTATACCTGGCATGGTACAGGTGTCTTTTTATCCACACAACCATGTGTGTGAGGTGTAACCTTTTGTTTCAAAGTAGATTTGTTTTTAAAACTACCGTCCCGTGTGACACTGATTTAGCTCACTGCAGTAAAAGGTTAACCACTGTTGTTAGCTAGCAAATGTTAAGCTGCCTATAGTGTGGCTAGTAGGCAAAAGCAATGGCAGCCCCTTGTAGGCCAAATACAGCTGCCAAAACGTCTTATAATAACTGAGAAAACTGCATGGGGGTTCCGGGGGTTTCATTTCGGGGGTTCATTTCGGGGGTTCATTCAGATCAACAAAAATATAACATTTAATGATAGATTTGTTTTATATTAATCCAGACTATTTTTGAGGAAGTGTTACTACTGGCTATGTTGTAGCTACAGTGTCTCGAGAGGGACAAACGTTTTTCAAGCAAAGGTCTTTTAAAGGTATGCGAGCATAGAGGTTTACTTTCGCCTAGCCGAGTTCTGCTAGAAGCAAACTGAACCTAGTCTGGGCAAGTAGAGGAGGAGAATTGGTGTGTGTGTTCACGCAATTGCACGTACTGTAGTAACTGAGAGGGAAAAGCCAGAGCGGGGCTTGAACCAGCAACCTTGTGCTTAAAGGGTGAGTGTGCAACCATCTGTGCCATTAAAGCTTGGACCTGTTGACAGAGGCAATAGTACACTCACATACAGTGAGGAGGCTAAATGTGTAGTGTTGTAAATAAAAAGCCGACATCACAGTCACACATGACATTCTGTATCCCCATGTGGCTGAGGTAAGTCTCCAGCCTCTACGACATAGCCTACATACACAGAACAAGCCCATACCAGCCTGCTTCCTCTCCAAGGACTAGAATAGAACCCAAACCAGCCTGCTTCCTCTCCAATGACTAGAATAGAACCCAAACCAGCCTGCTTCCTCTCCAATGACTAGAATAGAACCCAAACCAGCCTGCTTCCTCTCCAAGGACTAGAATAGAACCCAAACCAGCCTGCTTCCTCTCCAAGGACTAGAATAGAACCCAAACCAGCCTGCTTCCTCTCCAAGGACTAGAATAGGACCCAAACCAGCCACTTATTCTCCAAGGACTAGAATAGAATACAACAGCAAATGTGTGTTCCGCTTTGTCTCTGAGCCACTCGAGACTACAAACACACACACACACACACACGCACGCACGCACGCACGCACGCACGCACCACGCACGCACGCACGCACGCACGCACACACACACACACACACACACACACACACACACAC
>NC_068443.1:1273366-1293366 GCF_023373465.1 Oncorhynchus keta | reverse complement strand
TCTCTTTCTCTCTCTCTCGCTCTTTCTCTCTCTCTCTCTTTCTCTCTCACTCTCTCTCTCTCACTCTCTTTCCATAGTTCTCACTCTCTTCTCCATATTTCTCTCTCCTCTCTCTCTCTCCCTCCATCTCTCTCTCTCTCTCTCTCTCTCTCTCTCTCTCTCTCTCTCTCTCTTTCTCTCTCTCTCTCTCTCCCTCTCTCTCTCTCTCTCTCTCTCTCTCTCTCCCCTCTCTCCCTCCATCTCTCTCTCCTCTCTCTCTCCATATCAATTCAATTTAATTTAAGGGCTTTATTAGAATGTTTACATTGCCGAAGCAAGTGAAATAGATAATAAACCAAAGGGAAATGAACCCAAAAATGTTTTATGTAAACATTTCTCCCTTTTCAGGTCACCTCTAATCTCCTCCATTCCACCTCCTCCATCCCCCTCTCCTGTATCCTACTGTTATTACACTACCTATTTAGCAGAAGAGTAGTTGTAATAGTTGTGATAGCAGTAGCAGTAGTAGTAGTGTTAGCAGTAGTAGCAGCACTAATAGTAGTAGTAGTAGTAGTAATAGTAGCAGTAGTAGTAGTAGTAGTAATAGTAGTAGTAGTAGTAATAGTAGCAGTAGTAGTAGTAGTATCAGTAGTAGTAGTAGTAGTAGCAGTAGTAGTAGTAGTAGCAGTAGTAGTAGTAGTAGTAGTAGTAATAGTAGCAGTAGTAGTAGTGGTAGTAGTAGTATCAGTAGTAGTAGTAGTAGTCGTATCAGGAGTAGTAGTAATAGTAGCAGTAGTAGTGGTAGTAGTAGCGCTCTGGATAAGAGCGTCTGCTAAATGACTTAAATGTAAATGTAAATGTAGTAGCAGTATCAGTAGTAGCAGTAGTAGTAATAGTATCAGTAGTAGTAGTAGTAGTCGTATCAGGAGTAGTAGTAGTAGTATCAGTAGTAGTAGTCGTATCAGGAGTAGTAGTAGTAGTAGCAGTATGGGCTAACTGGCTGTATGGGCTAGCTGGCTGTATGGGCTAGCTGGTGGTATGGGCTGGTTGGTGATATGGGCTAGTTGGCAGTGTGGGCTAGCTGGCTGTATGGGCTAGTTGGTGGTATGGGCTAGCTGGCGGTATGGGCTAGCTGGCGGTATGGGCTAGCTGGCAGTATGGGCTAGCTGGCTGTATGGGCTAGTTGGCAGTATGGGCTAGCTGGCAGTATGGGCTAGCTGGCAGTATGGGCTAGCTGGCTGTATGGGCTAGGTGGCTGTATGGGCTAGCTGGCTGTATGGGCTAGTTGGTGATATGGGCTAGCTGGCAGTATGGGCTAGGTGGCTGTATGGGCTAGGTGGCAGTATGGGCTAGCTGGCTGTATGGGCTAGCTGGCAGTATGGGCTAGCTGGCTGTATGGGATAGCTGGCAGTATGGGCTAGTTGGCAGTATGGGCTAGCTGGCTGTATGGGCTAGTTGGCAGTATGGGCTAGCTGGCTGTATGGGCTAGTTGGCAGTATGGGCTAGCTGGCTGTATGGGCTAGGTGGCAGTATGGGCTAGCTGGCTGTATGGGCTAGCTGGCGGTATGGGCTAGCTGGCTGTATGGGCTAGCTGGCTGTATGGGCTAGCTGGCTGTATGGGCTAGCTGGCTGTATGGGCTAGGTGGCAGTATGGGCTAGCTGGCTGTATGGGCTAGTTGGCAGTATGGGATAGTTTGCTTTTGCCATTAGTCAGTGGAGGGATCCCTGTATAATTCCCTGCAGGCTGACAGCCGTCAGGGCTAATCTCTCCGGGGAGAGACAGGATTAAACAGAGCTCTGTCAACCCAGACTACGAATCACAGACATCCCAGGTATACAGTATACACAACCTAGACTGACTTCAGTAGGGTGCTGTGGAACGTTAGAACAGTAATGGACCAAACCAGATCTATTCACGTCATTACTATCTACAGCGTTCAGTACCTTGTACCCTGATGAACCTGACACAGTATGGTCTCTAACATTGTTCATAGTGCTGATGTGTCACTGTAATTTATAGAAATTCTGTCAGCGAGACACACACACACGCAGAGACAGAGACAGAGAGAGACAGAGAGAGAGAGAAAGAGAGAGAGACACACAGAGAGAGAGAGAGACAGAGAGACAGAGAGAGAGACACACACAGAGGGAGAGACCCACACACACACAGAGAGAGAGAGACACACACAGAGAAAGAGAGAGAGAGAGAGAGAGAGAGAGAGAGAGAGAGAGAGAGAGAGAGACACTGAGAGGGAGAGAGAGACACACACAGAGAAAGACAGAAAGAGACACACAGAGCGAGAGAGAGACAGGGAGAGAGAAGTATGTTTGGAGAAAGTTTAGTGAAATGTCTTGTCCCTGGTATAGTGTGTCATCTACTGTACTGTAAGGTATAGAGTATGATTCTGTACTGTAAGGTATAGAGTAGTATAATGTACTGTAAGGTATCTTTTATTATAATGTACTGTAAGGTAGAGTATTATACTGTACTGTAAGGTATAGAGTATTATACTGTACTGTAAGGTATAGAGTATTATACTATACTGTAAGGTATAGAGTAGTTTAATGTACTGTAAGGTATAGAGTATTTTACTGGAAGGTATATAGTATTATAATGTACTGTAATGTATAGAGTATTATAATGTACTGTAAGGTATATAGTATTATAGTGTACTGCAATGCATAGAGTATTATAATGTACTGTAAGGTATAAAGTATTATAATGTACTGTAAGGTATAAAGTATAATAATGTACTGTAAGGTATAGAGTATTATACTATAAGGTATAGAGTATTATACTATACTGTAAGGCATAGAGTATTATACTATACTGTAAGGTATAGAGTATTATACTATACTGCAAGGTATAGAGTAGTTTAATGTACTGTAAGGTATAGAGTATTATAATGTACTGTAAGGTATAGAGTATTATATTGTACTGTAAGGTATAGAGTATTATACTATACTGTAAGGTATAGAGTAGTTTAATGTACTGTAAGGTATATAGTATTATAGTGTACTGCAACGCATAGAGTATTATACTGTAAGGTATAGAGTATTATAATGTACTGTAAGGTATAGAGTATTATAATGTACTGTAAGGTATAGAGTAGTATAATGTACTGTAAGGTATATAGTATTATAGTGTACTGCAACGCATAGAGTATTATACTGTAAGGTATAGAGTATTATAATGTACTGTAAGGTATAAAGTATAATAATGTACTGTACGGTATAGAGTATTATACTATAAGGTATAGAGTATTATAATGTACTGTAAGGTATAAAGTATTATAATGTACTGTACGGTATAGAGTATTATACTGTACTGCAATGTATAGAGTATTATACTGTAAGGTATAGAGTATTAGAATGTAATGTAAGGTATAGAGTATTATAATGTACTGTAAGGCATAGAGTATTATACTATACTGTAAGGTATAGAGTAGTTTAATGTACTGTAAAGTATAGAGTATTATAATGTACTGTAAGGCATAGAGTATTATACTATACTGTAAGGTATAGAGTAGTTTAATGTACTGTAAGGTATAGAGTATTATACTGTAAGGTATAGAGTATTATAATGTACTGTAAGGTATAGAGTATTATATGTCAATGAAAACGTGAGTACAGAATGTTATCACATTGAAGAAGAAAAATTAATTCACTCAATAAGAACATTTGTTGACGCTTGGTCTACCAGATTATATTCTACATTGAAGAGCCACTACCATTAGGCCTGCTGTAGTTCTGGACTACCAGATTATATTCTACATTGAAGAGTCACTACCATTAGGCCTGCTGTAGTTCTGGACTACCAGATTATATTCCACATTGAATAAGCCACTACCATTAGGCCTGCTGTAGTTCTGGACTACCAGATTATATTCTACATTGAAGAGCCACTACCATTAGGCCTGCTGTAGTTCTGGACTACCAGACCACACCACTATTTATTGAACCCAACTGTTGACATTGATATTGTCAGTTTGTTGCTATATTTGCATAGTTTAAATCCCATATGCATTTAGCTATTGATATGTTTAATAATTGTATATTCATATGGTATAAAATTACAAATTATAGCTTTTGTTAACCTTACTTAGTATGTACAGTCATTATTAGTTCCTGCTTCTGTCTCCCAGCAACAACGTTACCCAGCAACTGGCCAATCCTAAACCAAAGCCGATCAAGACAAGGAGGGCAGACTGATGCCAACTGAACTGTCAATCATATCTTAACTCAACTGTAATGTGATTCAATTAATCCGACCAACCTCCCCATGCCATGTACCATCAATCTAAATATGTAAAAGACTCAGGTCAGAGATATTAGGATAATGGATGATTGGTGGATTGTATTGAGTCCCGGGCTGAAGTTTTTTTTCTACATGTTGTGTATGAGTGCTACTCCTAACATTAGCAGTCACTGCCTGTATTTGAATGTTAATGTGAAATATAATGCCATATTTCTATAGGCTTTCATGCACATGATAAATACTTTACAGATCGTCGAACTGTCTTTATCAATATGCAAACGTGAAAGTTCATGTTCATGTTTTGTCATTACATAATTTGCAAAGAAAAGAAAGGCTTCAAAATCATGTCTTGAAAAAAATGTTCAACTCTAATATTATCCTGGACAAACGTACTAGTGTAATACTGTCAATTTGACCTTTTGGAATGACCAATGAGGAGTTCACAAACACCCTATAGAGCAGGGACTACACAACAAGAGGTGGGACTCCCATCTACGGTGACTGGAAACGCCAGAAGAAGGGATCTAATTCTGCACGACACAGGACTGGAAACCCCAGAAGAAGGGATCTAATTCTGCACTACACAGGACTGGAAACCCCATAGCTGTTTTGAACCTTTTCTGGGTTCGTGCTCTTGATTATGTGTTGATGCAACACACCATGTCATGTTTCAGAACACCTCAGGAAGAATGTTTCAGAACACCTCAGGAGGAATGTTTCAGAACCCCTCAGGAGGAATGTTTCAGAACACCTCAGGAGGAATGTTTCAGAACACCTCAGGAGGAATGTTTCAGAACACCTCAGGAGGAATGTTTCAGAACACCTCAGGAGGAATGTTTCAGAACACCTCAGGAGGAATGTTTCAGAACACCTCAGGAGGAATGTTTCAGAACACCTCAGGAGGAATGTTTCAGAACACCTCAGGAGGAATGTTTCAGAACACCTCAGGAGGAATGTTTCAGAACACCTCAGGAGGAATGTTTCAGAACACCTCAGGAGGAATGTTTCAGAACACCTCAGGAGGAATGTTTCAGAACACCTCAGGAGGAATGTTTCAGAACACCTCAGGAGGAATGTTTCAGAACACCTCAGGAGGAATGAGAACACCTCAGGAGGAATGTTCAGAACACCTCAGGAGGAATGAACACCTCAGGAGGAATGTTTCAGAACACCTCAGGAGGAATGTTTCAGAACAGAGGTGGAATGTTTCAGAACACCTCAGGAGGAATGTTTCAGAACACCTCAGGAGGAATGTTTCAGAACACCTCAGGAGGAATGTTTCAGAACACCTCAGGAGGAATGTTTCAGAACACCTCAGGAGGAATGTTTCAGAACACCTCAGGAGGAATGTTTCAGAACACCTCAGGTGGAATGTTTCAGAACACCTCAGGAGGAATGTTTCAGAACCCTCACAACCATATGTTTCAATACTGCAGAAATGTTCAGTTTTGTTTCCTTGAAGGTGGTGACAGCTCAGTTGCCACTAGTTTTAGTGTTACGAAGCACTTCATTTTTTACAGTAAATTAGTGAGATTAGGCAGCACATTATGAGAAGTAAAGCTCTTTAAAAGAGCATTAGGGACATAAAATCTGTCACCTCAAGATGATGCATAATCACCACACTGATTGGTTATGCCAAGCTTGACACACTGCAACAACACATATATTCAAATAGTTCCAAAACGCTGATGAACCTTTGACAGAGGACCTAAGAGTTCTAATAAGCAATGAAAAATAATGTCAATTAACATGTCATATTAGTGAAGAAGAATTGGGTAAAATAAAATTGTGAGTGAAATATTTGTGCTGTAAAAACTAGACAGATGAGTTAGTTACGAACGCTGACTGAGCATTGACCTGGTCCCAAATGGCACAGTGTTCCTTATATAGTGCCAAGCCTCCACAGTCCGAGAACCAGCCCAACCCTCACCAGTACAGATTACATTACAGAGCCCTGGGCTCCACAGCCCGAGAACCAGCCCAACCCGCACCAGTACAGCTTACATCACAGAGCCCTGGGCTCCACAGCCCGAGAACCAGCCCAACCCTCACCAGTACAGCTTACATCACAGAGCCCTGGGCTCCACAGCCCGAGAACCAGCCCAACCCTCACCAGTACAGCTTACATCACAGAGCCCTGGGCTCCACAGCCCGAGAACCAGCCCAACCCTCACCAGTACAGCTTACATCACAGAGCCCTGGGCTCCACAGCCCGAGAACCAGCCAAACCCGCACCACGTGGGCCTGGGAGACAGCCTGCCTGCTAGAGACTGGCAAGGGAAACAGGCGGAGGACTCGATAAATTCAGATGAAGAGAAAAGAGGAGTGTGAGACAGGGCGTGTGTCTTGGGGGGAGGGAGGGCGTGGCTAACTCCCTTTCAAATGAATTAACCCAACATATTTATTGACGTGTCAAAGGCAGAAGAGCAGTCACCGTGACGACTGACTAGTCTAATCAACCACATCCATCAGCTGAATAAACACATACTGGTAGACTCCAGTTAATTAAGAAGTTTACTGCAGTTTAACACTATCCCAACAGCCCGAAGCAATTATATTACTGTACTGTAGATTCTATGGGTTTGGGAGAATCCTTAATAAAGCTGACATGAAAACAGCACTACTAGTTATATTTCTATGACTGTAACTGTGGAAACATACTGAGTTATATTTCTGTGACTGTGGAAACATACTGAGTTATATTTCTGTGAGCTGTAACTGTGGAAGCATACTGAGGTGACTGTGGAAACATACTGAGTTATATTTCTGTGACTGTAACTGTGGAAAAATTCTGAGTTATATTTCTGTAACTGTGGAAACATACTGAGTTATATTTTTGACTGTAACTGTGAAACATTCTGAGTTATATTTCTGTGACTGTAAGAAACATTCTGAGTTATATTTCTGTGACTGTAACTGTGGAAACATACTGAGTTATATTTCTGTGACTGTAACTGTGGAAACATACTGAGTTATATTTCTGTAACTGTGGAAACATACTGAGTTATATTTCTGTGGCTGTAACTTGGAAGCATACTGAGTTATATTTCTGTGACTGTGGAAACATACTGAGTTATATTTCTGTGACTGTAACTGTGGAAAAATTAGTTATATTTCTGTAACTGTGAAACATACTGAGTTATATTTCTGTGACTTTGGGAGTTATATTTCTATAACTGTGGAAACATACTGTTATATGAAAACAGCACTACTAGTTATATTTCTGTGACTGTAACTGTGGAAACATACTGAGTTATATTTCTGTGACTGTAACTGTGGAAACATACTGAGTTATATTTCTGGCTGTAAGTGGAAACATACTGAGTTATATTTCTGTGACTTTCAGAAACATACTGAGTTATATTTCTAAACTGTTACTGTGAAACATACTGAGTTATATTTCTGTGACTGTAACTGTGGAAACATACTGACAGTTATAAAATGACTGTAACTGTGGAAACATACAGTTATATTTCTATGACTGTAACTGTGGAAACATACTGAGTTATATTTCTGTGACTGTGGAAACATACTGAGGTGTCTTTGTCTCTTGAGTGGAATAAGATTGTTCTCAACATTTCAGCCACTCCTATGTTTTCATAAACCTCTGAGACATTTTAGAGGGAAATTTCCAAGTGACACCATAAAATGACATCATAAAATGACATCATCAGAAATCAAACTACGCCCAGAGAGAAAAATACAAAACTTAAGAGACAGAGAGAGAATGAGAGAGAGAGAGAGAGAGAGAGACAGAGACAGAGAGAGAGAGAGAGAGAGAGAGAGAGAGAGAGAGACAGAGAGAGAGACAGAGAGAGAGAGGGAGAGAGAGAGAAAGAGACAGAGACAGAGACAGAGAGAGAGAAAGAGACAGAGAGAGAGAGAGAGAGAGAGAGAGAGAGAGAGAGAGAGAGAGAGAGAGAGAGAGAGAGAGAGAGAGAGAGAGAGTGTGTGTGTGCGTTTGTGATGCATTAGTTGACCCCTCGCTCTCCCCACGTTATATCTGTCAGGAGAGCGAGTTTAAGGTCATTAAATAGTGTGTGGCTGAAGGACAGATGGTGCAATTTATATCTATAGACTACATTTAGGTTTTTCGAAGAGAGGACCAGAACAGTAGTCTAATGTTATAGAAGAGAGGACCAGAACAGTAGTCTAATGTTATAGAAGAGAGGACCAGAACAGTAGTCTGTTATAGAAGAGAGGACCAGAACAGTAGTCTGTTATAGAAGAGAGGACCAGAACAGTAGTCTAATGGTATAGAAGAGGGGACCAGAACAGTAGTCTGTTATAGAAGAGAGGACCAGAACAGTAGTCTAATGTTATAGAAGAGGGGACCAGAACAGTAGTCTGTTATAGAAGAGAGGACCAGAACAGTAGTCTAATGTTATAGAAGAGAGGACCAGAACAGTAGTCTGTTATAGAAGAGAGGACCAGAACAGTAGTCTAATGTTATAGAAGAGAGGACCAGAACAGTAGTCTGTTATAGAAGAGAGGACCAGAACAGTAGTCTAATGGTATAGAAGAGAGGACCAGAACAGTAGTCTGTTATAGAAGAGAGGACCAGAACAGTAGTCTAATGTTATAGAAGAGAGGACCAGAACAGTAGTCTAATGTTATAGAAGAGAGGACCAGAACAGTAGTCTAATGTTATAGAAGAGAGGACCAGAACAGTAGTCTGTTATAGAAGAGAGGACCAGAACAGTAGTCTGTTATAGAAGAGAGGACCAGAACAGTAGTCTGTTATAGAAGAGAGGACCAGAACAGTAGTCTAATGTTATAGAAGAGAGGACCAGAACAGTAGTCTGTTATAGAAGAGAGGACCAGAACAGTAGTCTAATGTTATAGAAGAGAGGACCAGAACAGTAGTCTGTTATAGAAGAGAGGACCAGAACAGTAGTCTGTTATAGAAGAGAGGACCAGAACAGTAGTCTAATGTTATAGAAGAGAGGACCAGAACAGTAGTCTGTTATAGAAGAGAGGACCAGAACAGTAGTCTAATGTTATAGAAGAGAGGACCAGAACAGTAGTCTGTTATAGAAGAGAGGACCAGAACAGTAGTCTGTTATAGAAGAGAGGACCAGAACAGTAGTCTGTTATAGAAGAGAGGACCAGAACAGTAGTCTGTTATAGAAGAGAGGACCAGAACAGTAGTCTGTTATAGAAGAGAGGACCAGAACAGTAGTCTGTTATAGAAGAGAGGACCAGAACAGTAGTCTGTTATAGAAGAGAGGACCAGAACAGTAGTCTGTTATAGAAGAGAGGACCAGAACAGTAGTCTAATGTTATAGAAGAGAGGACCAGAACAGTAGTCTGTTATAGAAGAGAGGACCAGAACAGTAGTCTAATGTTATAGAAGAGAGGACCAGAACAGTAGTCTGTTATAGAAGAGAGGACCAGAACAGTAGTCTGTTATAGAAGAGAGGACCAGAACAGTAGTCAAATGTTATAGAAGAGAGGACCAGAACAGTAGTCTAATGTTATAGAAGAGAGGACCAGAACAGTAGTCTAATGTTATAGAAGAGAGGACCAGAACAGTAGTCTAATGTTATAGAAGAGAGGACCAGAACAGTAGTCTAATGTTATAGAAGAGAGGACCAGAACAGTAGTCTGTTATAGAAGAGAGGACCAGAACAGTAGTCTGTTATAGAAGAGAGGACCAGAACAGTAGTCTAATGTTATAGAAGAGAGGACCAGAACAGTAGTCTGTTATAGAAGAGAGGACCAGAACAGTAGTCTGTTATAGAAGAGAGGACCAGAACAGTAGTCTAATGTTATAGAAGAGAGGACCAGAACAGTAGTCTGTTATAGAAGAGAGGACCAGAACAGTAGTCTGTTATAGAAGAGAGGACCAGAACAGTAGTCTAATGTTATAGAAGAGAGGACCAGAACAGTAGTCTAATGTTATAGAAGAGAGGACCAGAACAGTAGTCTAATGTTATAGAAGAGAGGACCAGAACAGTAGTCTAATGTTATAGAAGAGAGGACCAGAACAGTAGTCTAATGTTATAGAAGAGAGGACCAGAACAGTAGTCTGTTATAGAAGAGAGGACCAGAACAGTAGTCTAATGTTATAGAAGAGAGGACCAGAACAGTAGTCTAATGTTATAGAAGAGAGGACCAGAACAGTAGTCTGTTATAGAAGAGAGGACCAGAACAGTAGTCTAATGTTATAGAAGAGAGGACCAGAACAGTAGTCTAATGTTATAGAAGAGAGGACCAGAACAGTAGTCTAATGTTATAGAAGAGAGGACCAGAACAGTAGTCTAATGGTATAGAAGAGAGGACCAGAACAGTAGTCTAATGTTATAGAAGAGAGGACCAGAACAGTAGTCTGTTATAGAAGAGAGGACCAGAACAGTAGTCTGTTATAGAAGAGAGGACCAGAACAGTAGTCTAATGTTATAGAAGAGAGGACCAGAACAGTAGTCTGTTATAGAAGAGAGGACCAGAACAGTAGTCTAATGTTATAGAAGAGAGGACCAGAACAGTAGTCTGTTATAGAAGAGAGGACCAGAACAGTAGTCTGTTATAGAAGAGAGGACCAGAACAGTAGTCTGTTATAGAAGAGAGGACCAGAACAGTAGTCTGTTATAGAAGAGAGGACCAGAACAGTAGTCTGTTATAGAAGAGAGGACCAGAACAGTAGTCTGTTATAGAAGAGAGGACCAGAACAGTAGTCTAATGTTATAGAAGAGAGGACCAGAACAGTAGTCTGTTATAGAAGAGAGGACCAGAACAGTAGTCTGTTATAGAAGAGAGGACCAGAACAGTAGTCTGTTATAGAAGAGAGGACCAGAACAGTAGTCTGTTATAGAAGAGAGGACCAGAACAGTAGTCTAATGTTATAGAAGAGAGGACCAGAACAGTAGTCTGTTATAGAAGAGAGGACCAGAACAGTAGTCTAATGTTATAGAAGAGAGGACCAGAACAGTAGTCTGTTATAGAAGAGAGGACCAGAACAGTAGTCTAATGTTATAGAAGAGAGGACCAGAACAGTAGTCTAATGTTATAGAAGAGAGGACCAGAACAGTAGTCTAATGTTATAGAAGAGAGGACCAGAACAGTAGTCTAATGTTATAGAAGAGAGGACCAGAACAGTAGTCTAATGTTATAGAAGAGAGGACCAGAACAGTAGTCTAATGTTATAGAAGAGAGGACCAGAACAGTAGTCTGTTATAGAAGAGAGGACCAGAACAGTAGTCTAATGTTATAGAAGAGAGGACCAGAACAGTAGTCTGTTATAGAAGAGAGGACCAGAACAGTAGTCTAATGTTATAGAAGAGAGGACCAGAACAGTAGTCTAATGTTATAGAAGAGAGGACCAGAACAGTAGTCTAATGTTATAGAAGAGAGGACCAGAACAGTAGTCTAATGTTATAGAAGAGAGGACCAGAACAGTAGTCTAATGTTATAGAAGAGAGGACCAGAACAGTAGTCTAATGTTATAGAAGAGAGGACCAGAACAGTAGTCTAATGTTATAGAAGAGAGGACCAGAACAGTAGTCTAATGTTATAGAAGAGAGGACCAGAACAGTAGTCTAATGTTATAGAAGAGAGGACCAGAACAGTAGTCTGTTATAGAAGAGAGGACCAGAACAGTAGTCTAATGTTATAGAAGAGAGGACCAGAACAGTAGTCTAATGTTATAGAAGAGAGGACCAGAACAGTAGTCTGTTATAGAAGAGAGGACCAGAACAGTAGTCTGTTATAGAAGAGAGGACCAGAACAGTAGTCTAATGGTATAGAAGAGGGGACCAGAACAGTAGTCTAGTGTTATAGAAGAGGGACCAGAACAGTAGTCTGTTATAGAAGAGAGGACCAGAACAGTAGTCTAATGTTATAGAAGAGAGGACCAGAACAGTAGTCTAATGTTATAGAAGAGGGGACCAGAACAGTAGTCTGTTATAGAAGAGAAGACCAGAACAGTAGTCTGTTATAGAAGAGAGGACCAGAACAGTAGTCTGTTATAGAAGAGAGGACCAGAACAGTAGTCTGTTATAGAAGAGAGGACCAGAACAGTAGTCTAATGTTATAGAAGAGAGGACCAGAACAGTAGTCTAATGTTATAGAAGAGAGGACCAGAACAGTAGTCTGTTATAGAAGAGAGGACCAGAACAGTAGTCTGTTATAGAAGAGAGGACCAGAACAGTAGTCTGTTATAGAAGAGAGGACCAGAACAGTAGTCTGTTATAGAAGAGAGGACCAGAACAGTAGTCTAATGTTATAGAAGAGAGGACCAGAACAGTAGTCTAATGTTGTAGAAGAGAGGACCAGAACAGTAGTCTGTTATAGAAGAGAGGACCAGAACAGTAGTCTAATGTTATAGAAGAGAGGACCAGAACAGTAGTCTGTTATAGAAGAGAGGACCAGAACAGTAGTCTGTTATAGAAGAGAGGACCAGAACAGTAGTCTAATGTTATAGAAGAGAGGACCAGAACAGTAGTCTGTTATAGAAGAGAGGACCAGAACAGTAGTCTAATGTTATAGAAGAGAGGACCAGAACAGTAGTCTAATGTTATAGAAGAGAGGACCAGAACAGTAGTCTGTTATAGAAGAGAGGACCAGAACAGTAGACTGTTATAGAAGAGAGGACCAGAACAGTAGTCTGTTATAGAAGAGAGGACCAGAACAGTAGTCTAATGTTATAGAAGAGAGGACCAGAACAGTAGTCTAATGTTATAGAAGAGAGGACCAGAACAGTAGTCTAATTATAGAAGAGAGGACCAGAACAGTAGTCTGTTATAGAAGAGAGGACCAGAACAGTAATGTCTGGAATAGATTAGTGAAGTGTTAAAAGGGCAGAACAGTGTAGTCTGTTGATAGAAGACAGGACCAGAACAGTAGTGGAGAAATGGATTTATCAGCAGAAGACTGTGAATGGCAGTTAGAACATGTAGTCTGTTTTTATCAGCATCATAAAGATAGTCCCAACCACAGTTAATGTTTGGGAAAGATTAGGTGAAGTGTTAAAAGAGGCTGATAGCAGTGCTGTTTTTATCAGCATCATAACAGCTGATAGTCTTTCAACCACAGTTAGGGATTGTAAAGGTGTTGTCTTTATCAGCATTAACAGCTGATAGGAACAGTTAGTGGAGAAAAGGTGTTTCTTTATCAGCATCATAACAGCTGATAGTCTTTCAACCATAGTTAGGGACCGTATGTAAAGGTGCTGTTTTTATTAGCATCATAACATCTGATAGTCTTTCAACCACAGTTAGGGACCGTATGTAAAGGTGCTGTTTTTATCAGCATCATAACAGCTGATAGTCTTTCAATCACAGTTAGGGACCGTATGTAAAGGTGTTGTCTTTATCAGCATCATAACAGCTGATAGTCTTTCAACCATAGTTAGGGACTGTATGTAAAGGTGTTGTCTTTATCAGCATCATAACAGCTGATAGTCTTTCAACCATAGTTAGGGACTGTATGTAAAGGTGTTGTCTTTATCAACATCATAACAGCTGGCAATATTTCAACCACATAAAATATACTTCCAAGCTGAACTGAAATCTTATCAGAAACACGTTGGGTCGTTTTCACAGCTTTCTATGTCCTTTACAACCAGTCAAACTGATTTTTCTCCCCGGTCCCTAAACCTCTTTGCTCTGTGAAAGAAGCAGTGATGACAGAGAAAACGTTACCGATATCAACTAGATGGAAACATTCATTCTATGATTTATGACAGTATTCTGGAGAGCAGGGGTTTCTTCAGTCTTCCGGGGCAACATATAATGACAGTAGACAGTAGGGGTTTCTTCAGTCTTCTGGGGCAACATATAATGACAGTAGAGAAGCTGTATGTGTCTAATTAGAGACAAGCTGACTCTTGGAAACGAGAAAGAGAGGTAGGGGAAGAGAGAGAGGGGGGTAGGAAAAGAGAGAGAGAGGGGGGTAGGGGAAGAGAGAGAGAGGGGGTAGGGGAAGAGAGAGAGCGAGGGGTAGAGAGAGGCAGAGAGAGGTCGGGAAAGAGGCAGAGAGAGGTAGGGAAAGAGGCAGAGAGAGGTATGGAAAGAGGCAGAGAGAGAGGTAGGGAAAGAGGCAGAGAGAGGTAGGGAAAGAGGCAGAGAGAGGTAGGGAAAGAGGCAGAGAGAGGTAGGGAAAGAGGCAGAGAGAGGTAGGGAAAGAGGCAGAGAGAGGTAGGGAAAGAGGCAGAGAGAGGTAGGGAAAGAGGCAGAGAGAGGTAGGGAAAGAGGCAGAGAGAGAGGTAGGGAAAGAGGCAGAGAGAGGTAGGGAAAGAGGCAGAGAGAGGTAGGGAAAGAGGCAGAGAGAGGTAGGGAAAGAGGCAGAGAGAGGTATGGAAAGAGAGAGAGGTAGGGAAAGAGAGAGAGAGAGAGGTCGGGAAAGAGGCAGAGAGAGGTAGGGAAAGAGGCAGAGAGAGAGGTAGAGAAAGAGAGAGAGAGAGAGGTAGGGAAAGAGGCAGAGAGAGGTCGGGAAAGAGGCAGAGAGAGAGGTAGGGAAAGAGAGAGAGAGAGGTCGGGAAAGACGCAGAGAGAGGTAGGGAAAGAGGCAGAGAGAGGTAGGGAAAGAGAGAGAGAGAGAGGTAGGGAAAGAGGCAGAGAGAGGTAGGGAAAGAGGCAGAGAGAGGTAGGGAAAGAGGCAGAGAGAGGTAGGGAAAGAGGCAGAGAGAGGTAGGGAAAGAGGCAGAGAGAGGTAGGGAAAGAGGCAGAGAGAGGTAGGGAAAGAGGCAGAGAGAGGTAGGGAAAGAGGCAGAGAGAGGTAGGGAAAGAGAGAGAGGTAGGGAAAGAGGCAGAGAGAGGTAGGGAAAGAGAGAGAGGTCGGGAAAGAGGCAGAGAGAGGTAGGGAAAGAGAGAGAGGTAGGGAAAGAGGCAGAGAGAGGTAGGGAAAGAGGCAGAGAGAGGTCGGGAAAGAGGCAGAGAGAGGTAGGGAAAGAGGCAGAGAGAGGTAGGGAAAGAGGCAGAGAGAGGTCGGGAAAGAGGCAGAGAGAGGTAGGGAAAGAGGCAGAGAGAGGGGTAGGGAACAAGAGATCTATTGGAGGACAAAATCTGAATGTACCAGAATCTGACCTATTTATGATTATGTTCAAAGACAACTGTTGAACTATAGAATCTGTAGAACTATAGAACCTGTAGAACTATAGAATCTGTAGAACTATAGAAGCTGTACAACCATAGAAGCTGTAGAACTATAGAAGCTGTAGAACTATAGAATCTGTAGAACTATAGAAGCTGTAGAACTATAGAAGCTGTAAAACTATAGAAGCTGTAAAACTATAGAAGATGTAGAACTATAGAAGCTGTAGAACTATAGAATCTGTAGAACTATAGAAGCTGTAGAACTATAGAAGCTGTAAAACTATAGAAGCTGTAGAACTATAGAAGCTGTAGAACTATAGAATCTGTAGAACTATAGAAGCTGTAGAACTATAGAAGCTGTACAACTATAGAAGCTGTAGAACTATAGAAGCTGTAGAACTATAGAAGCTGTATAACTATAGAAGCTGTAGAACTATAGAACTATAGAAGCTGTAGAACTATAGAAGCTGTAGAACTATAGAACTATAGAATCTGTAGAACTATAGAAGCTGTAGAACTATAGAAGCTATAGAAGCTGTAGAACTACAGAAGCTATAGAACTATAGAATCTGTAGAACTATAGAAGCTGTAGAACTATAGAAGCTATAGAACTATAGAAGCTGTAGAACTATAGAAGCTGTAGAACTATAGAAGCTGTAGAACTATAGAAGCTGTAGAACTATAGAATCTGGAACAGCTCTGTGGTAATGGGATTATATAGAAAGCCTAGTGCTACTGACCAGGGAGGGTGGCAGCACGCACACAGCCACCCCTGTGATGGAGGCTATTGAGGAGACTGACAAAGCTCCAGCTATAAGACGATAACAGAATATTCATTTTCCAGCTAGAGCTTCAAGGCCGGATCAGTCCAGCCAAAGTCTTGAGAGAGTTGATGACATCTAAATCCTAATATCCAAACACATCAAACATGAAATAACAGATAAACAAATGTGTTGCTTTTGAATTAATCATCTCTATGCAGTATTTGGATTTGTTGTTCTCTATGAAGGAAATCAACACCTGTATACAATGTAAGGAACAGATCGAAATGTCCTGGGGGGAGCGGGGGTATATTCACTTTCTCCTCGTATTTCCCTGGTTTATATTCATTCTTCTCCTCGTATTTCCCTGGTTTATATTCACTTTCTCCTCATATTTCCCTGGTTTATATTCACTCTTCTCCTCATATTTCCCTGGTTTATATTCACTTTCTCCTCGTATTTCCCTGGTTTATAGTCACTTTCTCCTCGTATTTCCCTGGTTTATATTCACTCTTCTCCTCATATTTCCCTGGTTTATATTCACTTTCTCCTCGTATTTCCCTGGTTTATATTAACTTTCTCCTCGTATTTCCCTGGTTTATATTCACTTTCTCCTCGTATTTCCCTGGTTTATATTCACTTTCTCCTCGTATTTCCCTGGTTTATATTCACTCTTCTCCTCATATTTCCCTGGTTTATATTCACTTTCTCCTCGTATTTCCCTGGTTTATATTCACTTTCTCCTCGTATTTCCCTGGTTTATATTCACTCTTCTCCTCGTATTTCCCTGGTTTATATTCACTTTCTCCTCGTATTTCCCTGGTTTATATTCACTTTCTCCTCGTATTTCCCTGGTTTATATTCACTTTCTCCTCGTATTTCCCTGGTTTATATTCACTTTCTCCTCGTATTTCCCTGGTTTATATTCACTCTTCTCCTCATATTTCCCTGGTTTATATTCACTCTTCTCCTCATATTTCCCTGGTTTATATTCACTCTTCTCCTCGTATTTCCCTGGTTTATATTCACTTTCTCCTCGTATTTCCCTGGTTTATATTCACTTTCTCCTCGTATTTCCCTGTTTTATATTCACTCTTCTCCTCATATTTCCCTGGTTTATATTCACTCTTCTCCTCATATTTCCCTGGTTTATATTCACTCTTCTCCTCGTATTTCCCTGGTTTATATCCACTTTCTCCTCGTATTTCCCTGGTTTATATTCACTTTTCTCCTCATATTTCCCTGGTTTATATTCACTCTTCTCCTCATATTTCCCTGGTTTATATTCACTTTCTCCTCGTATTTCCCTGGTTTATATTCACTCTTCTTCTCGTATTTCCCTGGTTTATATTCACTCTTCTCCTCATATTTCCCTGGTTTATATTCACTCTTCTCCTTGTATTTCCCTGGTTTATATTCACTTTCTCCTCGTATTTCCCTGGTTTATATTCACTCTTCTCCTCATATTTCCCTGGTTTATATTCACTCTTCTCCTCATATTTCCCTGGTTTATATTCACTCTTCTCCTCATATTTCCCTGGTTTATATTCACTCTTCTCCTCGTATTTCCCTGGTTTATATTCACTTTCTCCTCGTATTTCCCTGGTTTATATTCACTTTCACCTCATATTTCCCTGGTTTATATTCACTTTCTGCTTGTAATTTCCCTGGTTTATATTCACTCTTCTCCTCATATTTCCCTGGTTTATATTCACTTTCTCCTCGTATTTTCTTGGTTTATATTCACTCTTCTCCTCATATTTCCCTGGTTTATATTCACTTTCTCCTCATATTTCCCTGGTTTATATTAACTTTTTCCTCGTATTTTCCTGGTTTATATTCACTCTTCTCCTCGTATTTCCCTGGTTTATATTCACTCTTCTCCTCGTATTTCCCTGGTTTATATTCACTCTTCTCCTCGTATTTCCCTGGTTTATATTCACTCTTCTCCTCATATTTCCCTGGTTTATATTCACTCTTCTCCTTGTATTTCCCCTGGTTTATATTCACTCTTCTCCTCATATTTCCCTGGTTTATATTCACTCTTCTCCTCATATTTCCCTGGTTTATATTCACTTTCTCCTCGTATTTCCCTGGTTTATATTCACTCTTCTCCTCGTATTTCCCTGGTTTATATTCACTCTTCTCCTCGTATTTCCCTGGTTTATATTCACTTTCTCCTCGTATTTCCCTGGTTTATATTCACTCTTCTCCTCATATTTCCCTGGTTTATATTCACACTTCTCCTCATATTTCCCTGGTTTATATTCACTCTTCTCCTCGTATTTCCCCTGGTTTATATTCACTCTTCTCCTCATATTTCCCTGGTTTATATTCACTTTCTCCTCATATTTCCCTGGTTTATATTCACTTTCTCCTCATATTTTCCCTGGTTTATATTCACTTTCTCCTCATATTTCCCTGGTTTATATTCACTTTCTCCTCATATTTTCCCTGGTTTATATTCACTCTTCTCCTTGTATTTCCCCTGGTTTATATGCACTCTTCTCCTCATATTTTCCCTGGTTTATATTCACTTTCTCCTCATATTTCCCTGGTTTATATTCACTTTCTCCTCGTATTTCCCCTGGTTTATATTCACTTTCTCCTCATATTTCCCTGGTTTATATTAACTTTCTCCTTGTACTTCCCTGGTTTATATTCACTCTTCTCCTCATATTTCCCTGGTTTATATTCACTTTCTCCTCGTATTTCCCTGGTTTATATTAACTTTCTCCTCGTATTTCCCTGGTTTATATTCACTCTTCTCCTCATATTTCCCTGGTTTATATTCACTCTTCTCCTCGTATTTCCCTGGTTTATATTCATTCTTCTCCTCGTATTTCCCTGGTTTATATTCACTCTTCTCCTCGTATTTCCCCTGGTTTATATTCACTCTTCTCCTCGTATTTCCCCTGGTTTATATTCACTCTGCTTGTATTTCCCCTGGTTTACATTCACTCTTCTCCTCGTATTTCCCCTGGTTTATATTCACTCTTCTCCTCGTATTTCCCTGGTTTATATTCACTCTTCTCCTCGTATTTCCCCTGGTTTATATTCACTCTTCTCCTCGTATTTCCCCTGGTTTATATTCACTCTGCTTGTATTTCCCCTGGTTTATTTTCCCTGGTTTATAAGCCCGAATGTCGGTATGTTTTGTTAATTGGTTGTGTGGTGCATTGGGCACAGAAACCTGTTGGTGTAAAATTTGTTGCATATATATTTTATATAATTATGTTGAAAATCTGATTTCACTCTAGCTCATTATTGTCTGCAGCCAGTTCTGATAGTAGCGTATTGAAACAGGCAGGGAGAAGAGAGAGAGGGCCCTGTGTTCGTCCGTGGTGGTCGCCAACCCTCAACCTTCTGGCCCTGAGTTTGTCCGTGGTGGTTGGCGAACCCTCAACCTTCTGGCCCTGTGTTCGTCCGTGGTGGTCGGCGAACCCTCAACCTTCTGGCCCTGTGTTTGTCCGTGGTGTTCGGCGAACCCTCAACCTTCTGGCCCTGTGTTTGTCCGTGGTGGTTGGCGAACCCTCAACCTTCTGTCCCTGTGTTCGTCCGTGGTGGTCGGCGAACCCTCAACCTTCTGGCCCTGTGTTTGTCCGTGGTGGTCGGCGAACCCTCAACCTTCTGGCCCTGTGTTTGTCCGTGGTGGTTGGCGAACCCTCAACCTTCTGGCCCTGTGTTCGTCCGTGGTGGTCGGCGAACCCTCAACCTTCTGGCCCTGTGTTCGTCCGTGGTGGTCGGCGAACCCTCAACCTTCTGGCCCTGTGTTCGTCCGTGGTGGTCGGCGAACCCTCAA
Source organism: Oncorhynchus keta (assembly GCF_023373465.1). NCBI lineage: Eukaryota > Metazoa > Chordata > Actinopteri > Salmoniformes > Salmonidae > Oncorhynchus > Oncorhynchus keta. The sequence goes on along the minus strand of NC_068443.1, from coordinate 1,273,533 downwards.
CCTTCTGGCCCTGTGTTCGTCCGTGGTGGTCGGCGAACCCTCAACCTTCTGGCCCTGTAGCCCTGCGTTGTAACAACTGTGGAAGCGGAAGTGATGAAGTTAATATCCGTTTATGAAAACACAGGGTCAGTTATGGTTATTTGCGGTCGCAAAACATTATTTAGAGT
>NC_068443.1:1238366-1265866 GCF_023373465.1 Oncorhynchus keta | reverse complement strand
AACCTGGACTCAGGGGTAGACGTAACATAGTAAACTTAAATCCAGGACACATCAATTAGTTTGATATGTTACGTTTTCTTTTTTAATTTTATTTAACTTTTATTTAACTAGGTAAGTCAGTTAAGAACAAATTCTTATTTTCAATGACGACCTACTCCGGCCAAACCCGGACAACACTCTATTGTTTATGGATGTCCATCATCCAGTTAGTTTGATATGTTACGAATTACAATTCATATTATATATTATTAATTGCAATTCGTACAATAGATTACGAATTACATTGCGATAAAGATGTTACGAATTACAATTTGTTGTGGCTAACGTTAGCTAGGTGGCTAGATGGCTAACGCTAATGTTAGCGAGGTGGCTAGGTGGCTAACACTAATCTTAGATAGGTGGTTAAAGTTAACTAGATGGCTGAAGCTAATGTTAGCTAGGTGGCTAAAGATAGCTAGGCTAAGGGATAGAGTTAGGGGTTAAGGTTAGCTAGGGTTAGGGGTTAAGGTTAGCTAGGCTAGGGGTTAGGGGTTAAGGTGTTACGTCTAGTCTATAAGACCAGCCTGTTCTCCCCTACTTTCTGTCTCTCCCTCTGTCTCTCTTCTTGGGGCGGCAGCGTAGCCTAGTGGTTAGAGCGTTGGACTTGTAACCCGGAAGGTTGCAAGTTCAAACCCCCGAGCTGACAAGGTACAAATCTGTCGTTCTGCCCCTGAACAGGCAGTTAACACACTGTTCCCAGGCCATCATTGAAAATAAGAATATGTTCTTAACTGACTTGCCTAGTTAAATAAAGGTCAAATTAAAAAATCTCTCACTAATAGGCCACCAGACAATGGGCCTTATTCTGATCTGTCCGAGGGAAGAGAAGGAGGACTGGAGGGGGAGAGGGTTTGTCCAGCTGGTTAATAATAATGAGGCCTACCTCCCCCACACCCTCTCCCTTCTCTCTCACCCCTCTCACCCTGTACCTTCTATGTCAATGGGTTCACAATACAACAGCAATGAGGAGGAGGGGATAACACCCGATCCAGAAACAGGCCTCTCTCTCCGGGCATGAGAGGACACAAACAGGCCTAAAGGCCCTAACACCCGATCCAGGAACAGGCCTCTCTCTCTCTCCGGGCATGAGAGGACACAAACAGGCCTAAAGGCCCTAACACCCGATTCGCGCACAGTGTCTTTGTTGTTACCAAACCAGAGAGCGGATAGACAACAGACAAAATATTCTCACTGGTTGAGTTCCAAATTGTACTGTAATTCCCAGGGCCGGTTCCAGGCACAAGCAACAGAAGCTGAAGCACTTTAAGTCTCCTCCATCTCCACTAACCAAAGCTAATTGTATGGAGTCCCTTTAATAATGGATTCCTTTTAATAATGTAGAAATTAACATCTGTACAGAAAGATTCATGTGAAGGCCAATTTACAGAGGAGGAACTATTAGATGCAATTAAAGCCTTTAAGTCTGGGAAAACATAACAGTGGAAGTATACCAAACTCCAGGGCTGGATGGCATACCAGTGGAAGTATACCAAACTCCAGGGCTGGAAAACATACCAGTGGAGGTATACCAAACTCCAGGGCTGGATGACATACCAGTGGAAGTATACCAAACTCCAGGGCTGGATGACATACCAGTGGAGGTATACCAAACTCCAGGGCTGGATGACATACCAGTGGAAGTATACCAAACTCCAGGGCTGGATGACATACCAGTGGAGGTATACCAAACTCCAGGGCTGGATGGCATACCAGTGGAAGTATACCAAACTCCAGGGCTAGATGTCATACCAGTGGAAGACATACCAGTGGAAGTATACCAAACTCCAGGGCTGGATGACATACCAGTGGATGGCATACCAGTGGAAGTATACCAAACTCCAGGGCTGGATGGCATACCAGTGGAAGTATACCAAACTCCAGGGCTGGATGACATACCAGTGGAAGTATACCAAACTCCAGGGCTAGATGGCATAACAGTGGAGGTATACCAAACTCCAGGGCTGGATGGCATAACAGTGGAGGTATACCAAACTCCAGGGCTGGATGGCATAACAGTGGAGGTATACCAAACTCCAGGGCTAGATGGCATAACAGTGGAGGTATACCAAACTCCAGGGCTGGATGGCATAACAGTGGAGGTATACCAAACTCCAGGGCTGGATGGCATACCAGTGGAGGTATACCAAACTCCAGGGCTGGATGGCATACCAGTGGAAGTATACCAAACTCCAGGGCTAGATGGCATAACAGTGGAGGTATACCAAACTCCAGGGCTAGATGGCATAACAGTGGAGGTATACCAAACTCCAGGGCTGGATGGCATAACAGTGGAGGTATACCAAACTCCAGGGCTGGATGGCATACCAGTGGAGGTATACCAAACTCCAGGGCTGGATGGCATAACAGTGGAGGTATACCAAACTCCAGGGCTAGATGGCATAACAGTGGAGGTATACCAAACTCCAGGGCTGGATGGCATAACAGTGGAGGTATACCAAACTCCAGGGCTGGATGGCATAACAGTGGAGGTATACCAAACTCCAGGGCTGGATGGCATAACAGTGGAGGTATACCAAACTCCAGGGCTGGATGGCATAACAGTGGAGGTATACCAAACTCCAGGGCTGGATGGCATAACAGTGGAGGTATACCAAACTCCAGGGCTAGATGACATACCAGTGGAAGTATACCAAACTCCAGGTCTAGATGGCATAACAGTGGAGGTATACCAAACTCCAGGGCTGGATGACATACCAATGGAGGTATACCAAACTCCAGGGCTGGATGGCATACCAGTGGAGGTATATCAAACTCCAGGGCTGGATGTCATACCAGTGGAGGTATATCAAACTCCAGGTCTAGATGGCATAACATTGGAGGTATATAAAACTCCAGGGCTGGATGGCATACCAGTGGAGGTATACCAAACTCCAGGGCTAGATGGCATAACAGTGGAGGTATACCAAACTCCAGGGCTGGATGGCATAACAGTGGAGGTATACCAAACTCCAGGGCTAGATGGCATAACAGTGGAGGTATACCAAACTCCAGGGCTAGATGGCATACCAGTGGAAGTATACCAAACTCCAGGGCTGGATGTCATACCAGTGGAAGACATACCAGTGGAAGTATACCAAACTCCAGGGCTAGATGTCATACCAGTGGATGGCATACCAGTGGAGGTATACCAAACTCCAGGGCTGGATGTCATACCAGTGGATGGCATACCAGTGGAGGTATACCAAACTCCAGGGCTGGATGTCATACCAGTGGAAGTATACCAAACTCCAGGGCTAGATGACATACCAGTGGAAGTATATCAAACTCCAGGGCTAGATGTCATACCAGTGGATGGCATACCAGTGGAAGTATATCAAACTCCAGGGCTAGATGTCATACCAGTGGATGGCATACCAGTGGAAGTATACCAAACTCCAGGGCTGGATGACATACCAGTGGATGGCATACCAGTGGAAGTATACCAAACTCCAGGGCTGGATGGCATACCAGTGGAAGTATACCAAACTCCAGGGCTGGATGACATACCAGTGGAAGTATACCAAACTCCAGGGCTAGATGTCATACCAGTGGAAGACATACCAGTGGAAGTATACCAAACTCCAGGGCTAGATGTCATACCAGTGGATGGCATACCAGTGGAGGTATACCAAACTCCAGGGCTGGATGTCATACCAGTGGATGGCATACCAGTGGAGGTATACCAAACTCCAGGGCTGGATGTCATACCAGTGGAAGTATACCAAACTCCAGGGCTAGATGACATACCAGTGGAAGTATATCAAACTCCAGGGCTAGATGTCATACCAGTGGATGGCATACCAGTGGAAGTATATCAAACTCCAGGGCTAGATGTCATACCAGTGGATGGCATACCAGTGGAAGTATATCAAACTCCAGGGCTAGATGTCATACCAGTGGATGGCATACCAGTGGAAGTATACCAAACTCCAGGGCTAGATGACATACCAGTGGAAGTATATCAAACTCCAGGGCTAGATGTCATACCAGTGGATGGCATACCAGTGGAAGTATATCAAACTCCAGGGCTAGATGTCATACCAGTGGATGGCATACCAGTGGAAGTATACCAAACTCCAGGGCTGGATGACATACCAGTGGAAGTATATCAAACTCCAGGGCTAGATGTCATACCAGTGGATGACATACCAGTGGAAGTATACCAAACTCCAGGGCTAGATGTCATACCAGTGGATGACATACCAGTGGAAGTATATCAAACTCCAGGGCTAGATGTCATACCAGTGGATGGCATACCAGTGGAAGTATATCAAACTCCAGGGCTAGATGTCATACCAGTGGATGGCATACCAGTGGAAGTATACCAAACTCCAGGGCTAGATGACATACCAGTGGAAGTATATCAAACTCCAGGGCTAGATGTCATACCAGTGGATGACATACCAGTGGAAGTATATCAAACTCCAGGGCTAGATGTCATACCAGTGGATGGCATACCAGTGGAAGTATACCAAACTCCAGGGCTAGATGACATACCAGTGGAAGTATATCAAACTCCAGGGCTAGATGTCATACCAGTGGAAGTATATCAAACTCCAGGGCTAGATGACATACCAGTGGAGGTATACCAAACTCCAGGTCTAGATGTCATACCAGTGGAAGTATATAAAACTCCAGGGCTAGATGTCATACCAGTGGAAGTATATCAAACCAGGGCTAGATGGCATACCAGTGGAAGTATATCAAACTCCAGGGCTAGATGTCATACCAGTGGAAGTATATCAAACTCCAGGGCTAGATGACATACCAGTGGAAGTATATCAAACTCCAGGGCCAGATTGATACCAGTGGAAGTATATCAAACTCCAGGGCTAGATGTCATACCAGTGAAGTATACCAAACTCCAGGCCTAAATGTCATACCAGTGGAAGTATATCAAACTCCAGGGCTAGATGACATACCAGTGGAAGTATATCAAACTCCAGGGCTAGATGTCATACCAGTGGAAGTATATCAAACTCCAGGGCTAGATGACATACCAGTGGAGGTATACCAAACTCCAGGTCTAGATGTCATACCAGTGGAAGTATATAAAACTCCAGGGCTGGATGACATACCAGTGGAAGTATACCAAGTATAATTTTTTTTATATACTCAGAGGACCATTATTAGCATGTTTAAACCACTCCTATATAAATGGTAGATTATCAGACACACAACAAGAAGGTATTACTGAAACAGGACCCAAGCGGTACAGATAAAGATCCAGTCCATTTAAAAACAAGTGGAGGCCTCTTACACTTCAGTGTTGTGATGCCAAATTTCTAGCTAAATGCTTAGCGCATAGAATTAAAAAGGTATTGTGGGATATTATTCATTCTAATAAGAAAGGTTTTTTACATGGACGATACATTGGAGATAATATAGTCAGATCCCAGTTTACCCTGATTCTTAGTCATATCCCATTTAATAGATTAACTCTTTAGTCAGATCCCAGTTTTTACCCCATGGATTAACTCTTTAGTCATATCCCAGTTTACCCATATTAACTCTTTAGTCATATCCCAGTTTACCCTGATTAACTCTTTAGTCATATCCCAGTTCACCCTGATTAACTCTTTAGTCATATCCCAGTTTACCCTGATTAACTCTTTAGTCATATCCCAGTTCACCCTGATTAACTCTTTAGTCATATCCCAGTTTACCCTGATTAACTCTTTAGTCATATCCCAGTTTACCCTGATTAACTCTTTAGTCATATCCCAGTTTAGGCCAGACAAAATTAAAAGGGCCTATTTATATAATGAATATGAATTCGAAAGGGCAGAAATGATTAAATATTATAGCATTAGACCTCTCACTAAGGGCATTAGTCATACAAAAGTTATTTATTTTTATTTTACCTTTATTTAACTAGGCAAGTCAGTTAAGAACAAATTCTTATTTTCAATGACGGCCTAGGAACAGTGGGTTAACTGCTTGTTCAGGGGCAGAACGACAGATTTGTACCTTGTCAGCTCGGGGATTCGAACTTGCAACCTTTCGGTTAGAGTGTTGCCTCTACTCTCTCAGCAGGTAGACTAGTGGTTAGAGTGGAGGGGCGGCAGGGTAGCCTAGTGGTTAGAGGGGAGGGGCAGCGGGTAGCCTAGTGGTTAGAGTGGAGGGTAGCCAGTGGCAGTGTTGCCTCCTCAGATTTGTACCTTGTCAGCTCGGGGATTCGAACTTGCAACCTTTCGGTTAGAGTGTTGCCTCTACTCTCTCAGCAGGTAGACTAGTGGTTAGAGTGGAGGGGCAGCAGGGTAGCCTAGTGGTTAGAGGGGAGGGGCGGCAGGTAGCCTAGTGGTTAGAGTGGAGGGGAGGCAGGTAGCCTAGTGGTTAGAGCGTTGGACTAGTAACCACTAGGCTACCCTGCCGCCCCTAGGGAGGCTACCTGCCGCCCTCCACTCTAACCACTAGGCTACCCCACCAGGCTACCCTGCCGCCCCTCCATTCTAACCACTAGGCTACCTGCCGCCCCTACACTCTAACCACTAGGCTACCCTGCTGCCCCTACACTCTAACCACTAGGCTACCCTGCCGCCCCTACACTCTAACCACTAGACTACCTGCCGCCCTCCACTCTAACCACTAGACTACCTGCCGCCCCTCCACTCTAACCACTAGGCTACCCTGCCGCCCCTACACTCTAACCACTAGGCTACCCTGCCGCCCCTACACTCTAACCACTAGGCTACCTACCACCTCTCCACTCTAACCACTAGGCTACCTGCCGCCCCTCCACTCTAACCACTAGGCTACCCTGCCGCCCCTCCATTCTAACCACTAGGCTACCTGCCGCCCCTACACCCCTACACAAAACATAAATGTATATAGGTTCAGACCTTTTGTGAAATAGCACAGTTACAAATAGAAATCAAACTGGATGGACATCAGAAACAGAGGAAGGACTAAAAACAAACTAAATATAACTATTGTAAAATAGATTGTGTCTGTAGAATGTGTATAAGATGTATATTTGTTTCCTCCAATTGGTTTGCAGGGAATAATTGGTTTCTGCAAAACATTTCTCTCCACCCCAAAATGTGTAGAATTACAAGAAATTCGCTGTAAAACCGAAGAACAAAAATCACTCTGCCCCATGACAAAACAAGTACAATTGCATTAAAATAGTTCTAAATTGCAAAGTCCTCTCTCCCCCATGGCAAAATATGTAGAATTGCAAGAAATGTACTTTAAAACTAAAACGTCATGAAGGGGTGCCCACTAAAATTATTACGTTTCCATCCTCATCAACGGGGCTGCCGTGGAGACGGTCAAAAACGTCAAGTTCCTCTGCGTCCTCTCCGAGGAGCTGATATGGTCAAACCACACGGACAAGGTGGTGAAGACAGCAAATCTTTAACCTCAGGATGCTGAAGACATTCGTCCTGTCCCCGAGGGCCCTCACAGTGTTCTACAGGAGCATCTGTCGAGCTGCATCACAGCCTGGTACAGCAAGTCCACCCCCGCTGACCGCAAGGCACTACAGAGGATGGTACGCTCAGCTGAACGCACCATTCGGTTGCACATTGCCTTCCCTCCAGGACACCTACAACACCAGGTGTCGCAGGAAGGACAAAAAAAGATCAGAGACCTCAGCCACCCGAGCCACGGCCTGTTCTCCTCGCTTCCATCAGAAATAATAGCAGAGTAATAACACATAATAACTAGCAATAACCCGTAATAACAAGAAATAACTTGTAATAACAAGTAATAACAGGTAAAACCACGTAATAATGGGTGATAGCACGTAATAACAGACAATAACACGTAATACCACATAATGGCACGTAATAACGGATACTAACACGTAATAACAGGCACCAACACGTAATACCACGTAATAACAGGCACTAACACGTAATAACACATAATGGCACGTAATAACGGATACTAACACGTAATAACACGTAATAACACGTAATAACGGATACTAACACGTAATAACACATAATAACTCGCAATAACCCGTAATAACAAGTAATAACTTGTAATAACAGGCACTAACATGTAATAACAGACAATAACACGTAATAACAGGCACTAACACGTAATACCACGTAATAACAGACAATAACACGTAATAACAGGCACTAACACGTAATACCACGTAATAACAGACAATAACACGTAATAACAGGCACTAACACGTAATAACAGGCACTAACACGTAATACCACGTAATAACAGACAATAACACGTAATAACAGGCACTAACACGTAATACCACGTAATAACAGACAATAACACGTAATAACAGGCACTAACACGTAATACCACGTAATAACAGACAATAACACGTAATAACAGGCACTAACACGTAATACCACGTAATAACAGACAATAACACGTAATAATAAAAGTGATAATAAATAGACAATGAGTAATGAGTAACCTGGATATATACACCAGGTACCAGGACATCACTAAGGATGCAACTTTTTTATCACCTGACTACTTATTTACTAGCACCAGCCCAGTCCTCAGCACACAGCTGAACCAATAACAGCCCAGTCCTTACTGAACCCAGACCTCAGCACACAGCTGAACCAATAACAGCCCAGTCCTCAGCACACAGCTGAACCAATAACAGCCCAGTCCTTACTGAACCCAGTCCTCAGCACACAGCTGAACCTATAACAGCCCAGTCCTTACTGAACCCAGACCTCAGCATACAGCTGAACCAATAACAGCCCAGTCCTTACTGAACCCAGTCCTCAGCACACAGCTGAACCAATAACAGCCCAGTCCTTACTGAACCCAGTCCTCAGTATACAGCTGAACCTATAACAGCCCAGTCCTCAGCACACAGCTGAACCTATAACAGCCCAGTCCTTACTGAACCCGGACCTCAGCATACAGCTGAACCTATAAAAGCCCAGTCCTTACTGAACCCAGACCTCAGCATACAGCTGAACCAATAACAGCCCAGTCCTTACTGAACCCAGTCCTCAGCACACAGCTGAACCAATAACAGCCCAGTCCTTACTGAACCCAGTCCTCAGCATACAGCTGAACCTATAACAGCCCAGTCCTCAGCACACAGCTGAACCTATAACAGCCCAGTCCTTACTGAACCCGGACCTCAGCATACAGCTGAACCTATAAAAGCCCAGTCCTTACTGAACCCAGACCTCAGCATACTGCTGAACCAATAACAGCCCAGTCCTTACTGAACCCAGTCCTCAGCACACAGCTGAACCAATAACAGCCCAGTCCTTACTGAACCCAGACCTCAGCACACAGCTGAACCAATAACAGCCCAGTCCTTACTGAACCCAGACCTCAGCACACAGCTGAACCAATAACAGCCCAGTCCTTACTGAACCCAGACCTCAGCACACAGCTGAACCAATAACAGCCCAGTCCTTACTGAACCCAGACCTCAGCACACAGCTGAACCAATAACAGCCCAGTCCTTACCGAACCCAGACCTCAGCATACAGCTGAACCAATAACAGCCCAGTCCTTACTGAACCCAGTCCTCAGCACACAGCTGAACCTATAAAAGCCCAGTCCTTACTGAACCCAGACCTCAGCATACAGCTGAACCAATAACAGCCCAGTCCTTACCGAACCCAGACCTCAGCATACTGCTGAATCTATAACAGCCCAGTCACTCAGACCTCAGCCTACAGTTAAACAGACTACCACAGCCCTATTGTCAAAGTAACACAGTTCTTATTGCCAAGCCACGCATCTAGCTAAACACGTAGTATAGCTGCAGATCCTAGCGCCAGGCTATCATTGACGACCTAGAGCCCCCATTGAACCTAACCAGCCACCCACTTAGGCCTCAGGGGTGTCAGCAGCACCAGGCTGATGTACATTATACACCTCCTGAGAGTAAGCCATACAGTTAGCCTCTTTAGCTCAGACCTCTTGGGCACTTCCTGGGTTGAAGATGCCACAATGAGATGGTTACAGTCAACAAGCTGCTTACTGAAAACAGACATTTAGGGTGCCTCTGTGACTAGAGACCAGTAGTAAATACCAGTTATAAGGGTTCATAGTGCAGGCGTAAGGTGTAATTGAACCAGCTATATGAGTTATATTGATCCGCAGAGTGTCAGACAGATGGCTGAGATGAGGCGTCTGTCACCACTCCATAATAAAAACACAGCCACGTCGCGGACACTGACGTCTTGCTTCCGGACAATCTAAACACCTTCTTCGCCCGCTTTGAGGATAACACGGTGCCACCGACACGGCCCGCTACCAATGACTGTGGGATCTCCTTCACCGTGGCCAACGCGAGTAAGACTTTTAGGCGTGTTAACCCTCGCAGGGCTGCTGGCCCAGATGGCATCCCTAACCGCGTCCTCAGAGCATGCACAGACCAGCTGGCTGGTGTATTTACGGACATATTCAATCAATCCCTATCCCAGTCTGCTGTCCCCACATGCTTCGAGATGGCTACCATTGTTCCTGTACCCAAGAAAGCAAAGGTAAGTGAACAAAATGTCTATCGCCCCGTAGCACTCACTTCCGTCATCATGAGGTGCTTTGAGAGGCTAGTCAAGGACCATATCACCTCCACCCTACCTGACACCCTAGACCCACTTCAATTGGCTTGCTGCCCCAATAGATCCACAGACGATGCAATCGCCATCGCACTGCACACTGCCCTAACCCATCTGGACAAGAGGAATACCTATGTAAGAATGCTGTTCATTGACTACAGATCAGCATTCAACACCATAGTACCCTCCAAGCTCATCATCAAGCTCGGGGCCCTGCGTCTGAACCCTGCCCTGTGCAACTGGGTCCTGGACTTCCTGACGGGCCGCTCCCAGGTGGTGAGGGTAGGAAACAACACCTCCACTTCGCTGATCCTCAACACTGGGGCACCACAAGGGTGCCGGCTCAGCCCTCTCCTGTACTCCCTGTTCACCCATGACTGTGTGGCCAAGCACGCCTCCAACTCAATCATCAAGTTTGCAGACGACACAACCGTATTCGGCTTGATTACCAAAATGACGAGACAGTCTACAGGGAGGAGGTGAGGGCTCTGGGAGTGTGGAGCCAGGAAAATAACCTCTCACTCAATGTCAACAAAACAAAAGGAGATGATCATGGACCTCAGGAAACAGCAGAGGGAGGACCCCCCCTATCTACATTGACTGGACCACAGTGGAGAAGGTGGAAAGCTTCAAGTACCTTGGCGTACACATCACTGACAAACTGAAGCGTTCCACCCACACATATATTGTGATATTTGATACCAGAGCCATCGTATTCATGCATAAAAATACAAACAATGAAAGAAAAGTAAGTTTGTAAGTTTGAATTTTGTAAAGTTAGTGTGAAAGAGTTGGAAAAAAATATATTGTTATAGATCAATAATGACAAACCTTGTGGCATTGACAACTTAGATGGAAAGCTACTGAGGATGGTAGCTGACTCTATAGTCACTCCTATCTGTCATGTCTTTAATCTGAGCCTAGAGGAAAGTCTTTGTCCTCAGGCCTGGAGGGAAGCCAAAGTCATTCTGCTACCCAAGAGTGGTAGTAAAAAGCAGCCTTTACTGGTTCTAAAAGCAGACCTATCAGCCTGCTGACAGCTCTTAGCAAGCTGGTGAAAAAAATAGCGTTTGGCCAAATACAATGCTATTTCTCTGTAATCAAATGAACAGACTTTCAGCATGCTTTTTGAGACACTCAACATGTACTGCACTGACACAAGTGACTGATGATTGGTTGAAAGAAATTGATAATAAGAAGATTATGGGAGCTGTACTGTTAGATTTCAGTGCAGCCTTTGACATTATTGACCATAACCTGTTGTTGAGAAAACATATGTGTTATTCAACCTCTCATATACATGGTGTTGTATTTAACATAACTAGGCAAGTCAGTTAAGAACAAATTCTTATTTACAATGAGGACCAATACGCCAAACGTGGTAACCATGGTACTTTTTAATGCTATAAGGTACTAATGAACAAAACTAACAAAACAAAAAATGCTGAAACGGGTCAAAACAGTCCTATCTGGTGGCACAGTATGAGACAGGAAACAATGGGTCACAAACACACAGTGAAACCCAGGCCACCTCAGTATGATTCTCAATCAGAGACAAGTAATGACAGTATGGGTCTGATTGGAACCAGTATGGGCGGTGAAACAGGTAGAAATAATAAAATAGACAAACAAACACTTGTCTTATAGTTCCTGGGCACCCGGGTCAGTATGGGTCCCTGGACCATACTAACTAAACAGGAAAACACAGAAAATAAAGGTCAGAACGTGACAGTATGGGTCAGTATGGGTCATAACTAGGGAACAGGAAGAACACTTGTCTTATAGTTCCTGGGCTGCCAAACCCGGTCAACGCTGGGTCAATGGGTCTAATGGGGATTCTAATCAATCAAATCAAAAGTTCCTGGGCTGTAGCCCGGGTCAGTATGGGTCAGTGGGACATGGAAGAACACTTGTCTTATAGTTCCTGGGCTGTAGCCTGGGTCAGTATGGGTCGGTGGAACAGGAAGAACACTTGTCTTATAGTTCCTGGGCTGTAGCCCGGGTCAGTATGGGTCAGTATGGGTCAGTATGGGTCGGTGGAACAGGAAGAACACTTGTCTTATAGTTCCTGGGCTGTAGCCCGGGTCAGTATGGGTCGGTGGAACAGGAAGAACACTTGTCTTATAGTTCCTGGGCTGTAGCCCGGGTCAGTATGGGTCAGTATGGGTCAGTATGGGTCGGTGGGACAGGAAGAACACTTGTCTTATAGTTCCTGGGCTGTAGCCCGGGTCAGTATGGGTCGGTGGAACAGGAAGAACACTTGTCTTATAGTTCCTGGGCTGTAGCCCGGGTCAGTATGGGTCGGTGGAACAGGAAGAACACTTGTCTTATAGTTCCTGGGCTGTAGCCCGGGTCAGTATGGGTCAGTATGGGTCAGTATCGGTCAGTATGGGTCGGTGGGACAGGAAGAACACTTGTCTTATAGTTCCTGGGCTGTAGCCCGGGTCAGTATGGGTCAGTATGGGTCAGTATGGGTCAGTATGGGTCGGTGGGACAGGAAGAACACTTGGCTTATAGTTCCTGGGCTGGAACCCAGGTCAGTATGGGTCAGTATGGGTCAGTGGAACAGGAAGCTAATTGCTTCTGATTGGACGGCGAGAAGAGTGGACAGTTTACTGTCACAGACTGAAGTTCATACAATACATTGCAACATAGAAATCAAACTGGATGACCTTCAAAGATAGATGGGGTGGATGGTATCTGAAGGATGGGACTACAAATAAACAAAAGATAACTATTGTCAAATATATTGTGTCCGTAAAATGTATTTAGTATGAATAAGCTGGAAGTAAAAAAAAAAGCCTAAGTGTCGTGTTGTTGTCCATTAGATTACTCCAATTAGGGGAGGGGTGGTAGGGTTAGGAATTAGAGTTAGGGTTAGGGAAAATAATATATACACACAGTTGAAATTTTACATACATCTTAGCCAAATACATTTAAACTCAGTTTTTCACAATTCTTGACATTTAATCCTAGTAAAAATGACCTCTCTTAGGTCAGTTAGGTTCAATACTTTATTTTAAGAATGTGAAATGTCAGAATAATAGTAGAGAGAATGATTTATTTCAGCTTTTATTTCTTTCATCACATTCCCAGCGGGTCAGAAGTTTACATACACTCAAACCTTTAAATTGTTTAACTTGGGTCAAACGTTTTGGGTAGCCTTCCACAAGCTTCCCACAATAAGTTGGGTGAATTTTGGCCCATTCCTCCTGACAGAGCTGGTGTAACTGAGTCAGGTTTGTAGGCCTCCTTGCTCGCACACGCTTTTTCAGTTCTGCCCAAAAAGATTCTATGGGATTGAGGTCAGGGCTTTGTGATGGCCACTCCAATACCTTGACTTTGTTGTCCTTTGTTGTTGCTACAACTTTGGAAGTATGCTTGGGGTCATTATCTGTTTGGAAGACCCATTTGCGACCAAGCTTTAACTTCCTGACTGATGTTGCTTCAATATATCCACATCATTTTCCTCCCTCATGATGCCATCTATTTTGTGAAGTGCACCAGTCCCTCCTGCAGCAAAGCACCCCACAACATGATGCTGCCACCCCCGTGCTTCACGGTTGGGATGGTGGTCTTCGGCTTGCAAGCCTCCCCCTTTTTCCTCCAAACATAATGATGGTCATTATGGCCAAACAGTTCTACTTTTGTTTCATCAGACCAGAGGACATTTCTCCAAAAAGTTTGATCTTTGTCCCCATGTGCATTTGCAAACCGTAGTCTGGCTTTTTTATAGCGGTTTTGGAGAAATGGCTTCCTCCTTGCTGAGCGGCCTTTCAGGTTATGTCGATATAGGACTCGTTTTACTGTGGATATAGATACTTTTGTACCTGTTTCCTACATGATCTTCACAAGGTCCTTTGCTGTTGTTCTGGGATTGATTTGCACTTTTCACACCAAAGTACATTACATTTACATTTACATTTAAGTCATTTAGCAGACGCTCTTATCCAGAGCGACTTACAAATCTCCTTCCTGAGCGGTATGACGGCTGTGTGGTCCCATGGTGTTTATACTTGCGTACTATTGTTTGTACAGATGAACATGGTACCTTCAGGCGTTTGGAAATTGCTCCCAAAGGATGAACCAGACTTGTGGAGGTCTACAATTTTTTTTATGAGGTCTTGGCTGATTTCTTTTGATTTTCCCATGATGTCAAGCAAAGAGGCAGTGAGTTTGAAGGTAGGCCTTGAAATACATCCACAGGTACACCTCCAATTGACTCAAAAGATGTCAAGTAGCCTATCAGAAGCTTCTAAAGCCATGACATATTTTTCTGGAATTTTCCAAGATGTTTAAAGGCACAGTCAACTTAGTGTATGTAAACTGACCCACTGGAAATATGATACAGTGAATTATAAGTGGAAAAATCTGCCTGTAAACAATTGTTGGTAAAATGACTTGTGTCATACACAAAGTAGATGTCCTAACCGACTTGCCAAAAATATAGTTTGTTAACAAGAAATGTGTGGAGTGGTTGGAAAAAACGAGATTTAATGACTCCCACCTAAGTATGTAAGTGTAATAACAATAGTTAAACAATAACGGGGCAGACTGTGTGTTGTCAGGGAATAACACCTCTGGCGGTGTGAAAACAAATAGAGCAGCAAAGACCACCTTTTGAGGAACTCAGAATAAAGGGCTGGGTGGATCCTAGGTCTTTGTTTACGTGCTAAGCTTATCAATAAATGATAGCTGTTTGTGTGCAGCTCAACAAGCCCTGAGAGCTCTGAGTGTCACTCCTTCTGTCTGCCTCTCCTCATGTAAACTATTAGAAGAATAAAGACTCCATCTATCCCCCTTACTTTCCATGTGTTTAATATCAGAAATACATCCGCGGATTGGCCTCAGTACTGATACACAAGCCTTTACTACAGTATATTACAACAATAGCAGTTTGTTCCGGGAACCTGTCTTTTGGCAACTTGAGGAGAGAGAGAACCTTAGAGAGGAAATAGAGAACCTTAGAGAGGAGAGAGAGAACCCCTATGAGGAGAGAGAACCTTAGAGAGGAGAGAGAGAACCCCTATGAGGAGAGAGAGAACCTTAGAGAGAAGAGAACCCCTATGAGGAGAGAGAGAACCTTAGAGAGGAAATAGAGAACCCTAGAGAGGAGAGAGAGAATCTTAGGGAGGAGAGAGAGAACCTTAGAGAGAAGAGAACCCCTATGAGGAGAGAGAGAACCTTAGAGGAAATAGAGAACCTTAGGGAGGAGAGAGAGAACCTTAGGGAGGAGAGAGAGAACCTTAGAGAGGAGAGAGAGAACCTTAGGGAGGAGAGAGAGAACCTTAGAGAGGAAATAGAGCACCTTAGGGAGGAGAGAGAGAACCTTAGGGAGGAGAGAGAGAACCTTAGAGAGGAGAGAGAGAACCTTAGAGAGGAAATAGAGAACCTTAGGGAGGAGAGAGAGAACCTAGGAGAGAGAGAGAACCCATAGAGAGGAGAGAGAGAGAGAGAGAGAACCTTAGAGAGGAAATAGAGAACCTTAGGAGGAGGAGAACCATAGGAGAGAGAGAGAACCTTAGGGAGGAGAGAGAGAACCTTAGAGAGAGAGAACCTTAGAGAGAAATAGAGAACCTTAGGGAGAGAGAGAGAACCTTAGGGAGGAGAGAGAGAACCTTAGAGAAGAGAGAAAGAGAGGGAGGAGAGAGAGAACCTTAGAGGAAATAGAGAGAGAGGAGAGAGAGAACCTTGAGGAGAGGAGAAACTTAGAGAGGAAATAGAGAACCTTAGAGAGGAGAGAGAGAATGAGGAGAGAGAGAACCTTAGAGGGAAATAGAGAACCTTAGAGAGGAGAGAGAGAACCCTTGAGGAGAGAGAGAACCTTAGAGAGGAGAGAACCTTAGAGAGGAGAGAGAGAACCTTAGAGAGAAGAGAACCCCTATGAGGAGAGAGAGAACCTTAGAGAGGAGAGAGAGAACCTTAGAGAGGAAATAGAGAACCCTAGAGAGGAGAGAGAGAACCTTAGGGAGGAGAGAGAGAACCTTAGAGAGGAGAGAGAGAACCTTAGGGAGGAGAGAGAGAACCTTAGAGAGGAAATAGAGCACCTTAGGGAGGAGAGAGAGAACCTTAGGGAGGAGAGAGAGAACCTTAGAGAGGAGAGAGAGAACCTTAGAGAGGAGAGAGAGAACCTTAGGGAGGAGAGAGAGAACCCCTATGAGGAGAGAGATAATCTTAGAGAGAAAATAACCCCTATGAGGAGAGAGAGAACCTTAGAGAGGAAATAGAGAACCTTAGAGGAGAGAGAACTTTAGAGAGGAGAGAGAGAACCTCTATGACTCAGTCTCTTCCCCTCCTCGGGGCTCCCGAGTGGCACAGCATCTCAGTGCTTGAGGTGTCACGACAGACACCCTGGTTCGAATCCTGACTGTATCACAACCGGCCGTGATTGGGAGTCCCATATGGCGGCGCACAATTGGCCCAGGGTTGTCCGGGTTTGGCCGATGTAGGCCATCATTGTAAATAAGAATTTGTTCTTAACTGACTTGCCTAGTTAAATAAAGGTTAGACACAATGCCAAGTCACACTAAAAGTCTAATTTTCCACAAAACTGAATTCTAACGTCTCTCTGTGTTATTGTCCCATCTACTAATGAAGTCTAGCACTTCATATTCTAACATTTACAGTATGTGTCTGTTGACGAGCCATGTCTGTTGACGAGCCCTGTCTGTGTTTGGGAGAGAGGTGAGAACCATCGTGACTCAGCCAATGTCGGCGTTCCAAAAGGCACCATATGGACCCTGGTCAAAAGTAGTGCACTATGTCGGGCATAGGGTGCCATTTGGGATGCGTACCCATATCTGCCAAGACAAGCCGCTGACAGCTGTCACCTCTCTGGTCTGGATAGGACAGACTATCAGTATAATCCTTTCAGACTCAGAAACAGCTGTCACCTCTCTGGTCTGGATAGGACAGACTATCAGTATAATCCTTTCAGACTCAGAAACAGCTGTCACCTCTCTGGTCTGGATAGGACAGACTATCAGTATAATCCTTTTAGACTCAGAAACAGCTGTCACCTCTCTGGTCTGGATAGGACAGACTATCAGTATAATCCTTTTAGACTCAGAAACAGCTGTCACCTCTCTGGTCTGGATAGGACAGACTATCAGTATAATCCTTCAGACTCAGAAACAGCTGTCACCTCTCTGGTCTGGATAGGACAGACTATCAGTATAATCCTTTTAGACTCAGAAACAGCTGTCACCTCTCTGGTCTGGATAGGACAGACTATCAGTATAATCCTTTCAGACTCAGAAACAGCTGTCACCTCTCTGGTCTGGATAGGACAGACTATCAGTATAATCCTTTTAGACTCAGAAACAGCTGTCACCTCTCTGGTCTGGATAGGACAGACTATCAGTATAATCCTTTTAGACTCAGAAACAGCTGTCACCTCTCTGGTCTGGATAGGACAGACTATCAGTATAATCCTTTTAGACTCAGAAACAGCTGTCACCTCTCTGGTCTGGATAGGACAGACTATCAGTATAATCCTTTTAGACTCAGAAACAGCTGTCACCTCTCTGGTCTGGATAGGACAGACTATCAGTATAATCCTTTTAGATTCAAGCTGTCACCTCTCTGGTCTGGATAGGACAGACTAATAATCCTTTTAGACTCAGAAACAGCTGTCACCTCTCTGGTCTGGAAGGACAGACTATCAGTATAATCCTTTAGACTCAGAAACAGCTGTCAGTCTGGATAGGACAGACTATCCTTTCAGACTCAGAAACAGCTGTCACCTCTCTGGTCTGGATAGGACAGACTATCAATAATATTTCAGAAACAGCTGTCAAAACAGACTTCAGTATAAAGTATCAAAAGTAACAGTGGTGGAAAAAGGACCCAATTCTCATATTTGATTCAAAGTAAAGATACCTTAATGGAAAATGACTCAAGTAAAAGCGAAAGTCACCCAGTAAAATAAGGCTCGATTATAAATCTAAAAGTATTTGGTTTAAAATATACTTAAGTATCAAAAGTAAAAGTATAAATACATTTCAAAATCCTAATATTAAGCAAATCAAACAAGCACTGGGACAGGTAACCGCTGAAACATTGAGGAGGAACAGGGGAACTGCTTCCTACTGAGCACCGCCAGAATCTCTAACTGCTTCCTACTGAGCACCGCCAGCAGCTCTAACTGCTTCCTACTGAGTACCAGCAGCTCTAACTGCTCCCTACTGAGTACCGCCAGCAGCTCTAACTGCTTCCTACTGAGTACCGCCAGCAGCTCTAATTGCTTCCTACTGAGCACCGCCAGCAGCTCTAATGGCTTCCTACTGAGTACCACCAGCAGCTCTAACTGCTTTCTACTGAGCACCGCCAGCAGCTCTAACTGCTTTCTACTGAGCACCGCCAGCAGCTCTAACTGCTTTCTACTGAGCACCGCCAGCAGCTCTAACTGCTTTCTACTGAGCACCGCCAGCAGCTCTAACTGCTTTCTACTGAGCACCGCCAGCAGCTCTAATGGCTTCCTACTGAGTACCACCAGCAGCTCTAACTGCTTTCTACTGAGCACCGCCAGCAGCTCTAACTGCTTTCTACTGAGCACCGCCAGCAGCTCTAACTGCTTTCTACTGAGCACCGCCAGCAGCTCTAATTGCTTCCTACTGAGCACCGCCAGCAGCTCTAACTGCTTTCTACTGAGCACCGCCAGCAGCTCTAAAATACAAACCCTTTCATGGTAAAGTGCATTCGGAAAGTATTCAGACCCCATTGACCTTTTCTACATTTTGTTACAGGTGTTACAGGTGTGCACCTGTCCAAATCATGTCCAATCAATTGAATTTACCACTCCAATCAAGTTCTAGAAACATCTCAAGGATGATCAATGGAAACAGGATGCACTCAATGAGCTCAATTTCGAGTCTCATAGTAAAGGGTCTGAATACTTATGTAAATAAGGTATTTTATTTTTTTTATTTTTTTTTATTACACAAAAACAAATACACCTATTTGTGCTTTGTCATTATGGGGTATTGTGTGTAGATTGATGAGTGAAAAAATATTTTAATCCATTTTAGAATATAGCTGTAACTTAACAAAATGTGGGTTAAGTCAAAGAGCATGAAAACTTTTGGAAAAATGCACAGTACTGTAACAGGGACCCAGGACTACACAGACCAGTACTGTAACAGGGACCCAGGACTACACAGACCAGTACTGTAACAGGGACCCAGGACTACACAGACCAGTACTGTAACAGGGACCCAGGACTACACAGACCAGTACTGTAACAGGGACCCAGGACTACACAGACCAGTATTATAACAGGGACCCAGGACTACTCAGACCAGTACTGTAACAGGGACTCAGGACTACACAGACCAGTACTGTAACAGGGACTCAGGACCACACAGACCAGTACTGTAACAGGGACCCAGCACTACACAGACCAGTACTGTAACAGGGACCCAGGACTACTCAGACCAGTACTGTAACAGGGACCCAGGACTACACAGACCAGTACTGTAACAGGGACCCAGGACTACACAGACCAGTACTGTAACAGGGACCCAGGACTACACAGACCAGTACTGTAACAGGGACCCAGGACTACACAGACCAGTACTGTAACAGGGACCCAGCACTACACAGACCAGTACTGTAACAGGGACCCAGGACTACACAGACCAGTACTGTAACAGGGACCCAGGACTACACAGACCAGTACTGTAACAGGGACCCAGGACTACACAGACCAGTACTGTAACAGGGACCCAGCACTACACAGACCAGTACTGTAACAGGGACCCAGGTGACTACAGGACTGGTGGTGACTACAGTACTGTAACTGGTGGGATCTAGTCTGGTGGTATCAGTCTGGTGGTGACCAGTCTGGTGGTGATCAGGGACCCAGTGACTGTAACAGACTGGACCCAGGGATCCTACACAGACCAGTACTGTAACAGGGACCCAGGACTACACAGACCAGTACTGTAACAGGGACCCAGGACCACACAGACCAGTACTGTAACAGGGACCCAGGACTACACAGACCAGTACTGTAACAGGGACCCAGGATTTACACAGACCAGTACTGTAACAGGGACCCAGGACTACACAAACCAGATTTAGTCTGGTGGTGATCTAGTCTAACAGGGACCCAGGACTGGTGGAGATCAGTCTGGTGGTGATCTAACCAGGTGGTACACAGACTGGGGATCTAACAGGGATCCAGGACTACACAGACCAGTACTGTAACAGGGACCCAGGACTACACAGACCAGTACTGTAACAGGGACCCAGGATCCTCTACAGTCTGGTGGTGATCTAGTCTGGTGCTGATCCCAGTCTGGTGGAGATCTAGTCTGGTGAAGTCAGGTGATCCAGTCTGGTGGTGATCCTCTACAGTCTGGTGGTGATCTAGTCTGGGGTGTAGTCTGGTGGTGATCCAGGTGATCCAGTCTGGTGGTGATCCTCTGACAGTCTGGTGGTGATCTAGTCTGGTGGTGTGATCCTCTACAGTCTGGTGGTGATCTAGTCTGGTGGTGATTTAGTCTGGTGGTGATCCTAGTCTGGTGGTGATCTAGTCTGGTGGTGATCTAGTCTGGTGGTGATCCTCTAGTCTGGTGGTGATCTAGTCTGGTGGTGATCTAGTCTGGTGGTGATCCTTTACAGTCTGGTGGTGATCCGGAGATCTAGTCTGGTGGTGATCCTCTAGTCTGGGGTGATCTAGTCTGGTGGTGATCCTCTACAGTCTGGTGGAGATCTAGTCTGGTGGTGATCCTCTACAGTCTGGTGGAGATCTAGTCTGGTGGAGATCCTTTACAGTCTGGTGGTGATCCTCTACAGTCTGGTGGAGATCTAGTCTGGTGGAGATCCTTTACAGTCTGGTGGTGATCTAGTCTGGTGTGATCCTCTACAGTCTGGTGGAGATCTAGTCTGGTGGTGATCTAGTCTGGTGGTGATCTAGTCTGGTGGTGATCCTCTACAGTCTGGTGGTGATTTAGTCTGGTGGTGATCTAGTCTGGTGGTGATCTAGTCTGGTGGTGATCCTCTACAGTCTGGTGGTGATCTAGTCTGGTGGTGATCCTCTACAGTCTGGTGGTGATTTAGTCTGGTGGTGATCTAGTCTGGTGGTGATCTAGTCTGGTGGTGATCTAGTCTGGTGGTGATCCTCTACAGTCTGGTGGTGATCCTCTAGTCTGGTGGTGATCTAGTCTGGTGGTGATCCTCTACAGTCTGGTGGTGATCCTTTACAGTCTGGTAGTGATCTAGTCTGGTGGTGATCCTCTACAGTCTGGTGGTGATCTAGTCTGGTGGTGATCCTCTACAGTCTGGTGGTGATCTAGTCTGGTGGTGATCCTTTACAGTCTGGTGGTGATCCTCTACAGTCTGGTGGTGATCCTCTAGTCTGGGGTGATCTAGTCTGGTGGTGATCTACTCTGGTGGTGATCTAGTCTGGTGGTGATCCTTTACAGTCTGGTGGTGATCCTTTACAGTCTGGTGGTGATCCTCGACAGTCTGGTGGAGATCTAGTCTGGTGGTGATCCTCTACAGTCTGTTGGTGATCTAGTCTGGTGGTGATCCTCTACAGTCTGGTGGTGATCTAGTCTGGTGGTGATCCTCTACAGTCTGGTGGAGATCCTTTACAGTCTGGTGGTGATCCTCTACAGTCTGGTGGTGATCTAGTCTGGTGGTGATCCTCTACAGTCTGGTGGTGATCCTCTACAGTCTGGTGGTGATCCTCTACAGTCTGGTGGTGATCTAGTCTGGTGGTGATCCTCTACAGTCTGGTGGTGATCTAGTCTGGTGGTGATCCTTTACAGTCTGGTGGTGATCCTTTACAGTCTGGTGGTGATCCTCTACAGTCTGGTGGTGATCTACAGTCTGGTGGTGATCCTCTACAGTCTGGTGGTGATCTAGTCTGGTGGTGATCTAGTCTGGTGGTGATCCTTTACAGTCTGGTGGTGATCCTTTACAGTCTGGTGGTGATCCTCTACAGTCTGGTGGAGATCCTACAGTCTGGTGGTGATCCTCTACAGTCTGGTGGAGATCCTTTACAGTCTGGTGGTGATCCTCTACAGTCTGGTGGTGATCTACAGTCTGGTGGTGATCCTCTACAGTCTGGTGATCCTCTACAGATCTGGTGGTGATTACAGTCTGGTGGTGATCCTCTACAGTCTGGTGGTGATCTACAGTCTGGTGGTGATCCTCTACAGTCTGGTGGTGATCCTTACAGTCTGGTGGAGATCCTTACAGTCTGGTGGTGATCTACAGTCTGGTGGAGATCCTTTACAGTCTGGTGGTGATCCTCTACAGTCTGGTGGTGATCTAGTCTGGTGGTGATCCTCTACAGTCTGGTGGTGATCCTCTACAGTCTGGTGGTGATCCTCTACAGTCTGGTGGTGATCCTTTACAGTCTGGTGGTGATCCTTTACAGTCTGGTGGTGATCCTCTACAGTCTGGTGGTGATCCTCTACAGTCTGGTGGTGATCCTTTACAGTCTGGTGGTGATCCTCTACAGTCTGGTGGTGATCCTCTACAGTCTGGTGGTGATCCTCTACAGTCTGGTGGTGATCCTCTACAGTCTGGTGGTGATCCTCTACAGTCTGGTGGAGATCCTTTACAGTCTGGTGGTGATCCTCTACAGTCTGGTGGTGATCCTCTACAGTCTGGTGGTGATCAGTCTGGTGGTGATCTAGTCTGGTGGTGATCCTCTACAGTCTGGTGGAGATCCTTTACAGTCTGGTGGTGATCCTCTACAGTCTGGTGGTGATCCTTTACAGTCTGGTGGTGATCCTTACAGTCTGGTGGTGATCCTCTACAGTCTGGTGGTGATCCTCTACAGTCTGGTGGTGATCCTTTACAGTCTGGTGGTGATCCTCTACAGTCTGGTGGTGATCCTCTACAGTCTGGTGGTGATCCTTTACAGTCTGGTGGTGATCCTATACAGTCTGGTGGTGATCCTCTACAGTCTGGTGGTGATCCTTTACAGTCTGGTGGTGATCCTCTACAGTCTGGTGGTGATCCTTTACAGTCTGGTGGTGATCCTTTACAGTCTGGTGGTGATCCTATAGTGATCGATCTCTCAACAGTATTATTTTCCTCTCTATTGTTGACTGAAGAAAGCTACACTGCAGTATGTAGGACTAACTATGCAGCAGTATGTGGACTAACTACACTATCTATACAGCAGTATGTGGACTGACTACAATCTATACAGCAGTATGTGGACTAACTACATGATCTATGTAGACTAACTACACCATCTATACAGTAGTATGTGGACTAACTACACGATATATACAGCAGTATGTGGACTAACTACACAGCAGTATATGGACGAACTACACTATCTATACAGCAGTATGTGGAGTAACTACACTATCTATACAGCAGTATGTGGACTAACTACACTATATATACAGCAGTATGATGACTAACTACACTATATATACAGCAGTAGGTGGACTAACTACCCTATATATACAGCAGTATGTAGACTAACTACACCATCTATACAGCAGTATGTAGACTAACTACACCATCTATCCAGCAGTATGTAGACTAACTACACTATATATACAGCAGTATGTAGACTAACTACACTATATATACAGCAGTATGATGACTAACTACACTATATATACAGCAGTATGATGACTAACTACACTATCTATACAGCAGTATGATGACTAACTACACTATCTATACAGCAGTATGATGACTAACTACCCTATCTATACAGCAGTATGATTACTAACTACACTATCTATACAGCAGTATGATGACTAATTACCCTATCTATACAGCAGTATGATTACTAACTACCCTATATATACAGCAGTAGGTGTACTAACTACACTATATATACAGCAGTAGGTGGACTAACTACACTATATATACAGCAGTAAGAGGACACCCCTTCAAATGAGTGGATTTGGGTATTTCAGCCACACCCGTTGCAGACAGGTGTATAAAATTGAGCACCCAGCCATGCAATCTCCATAGACAAACATTTGCAGTAGAATGGCCTTACTGAAGAGCTCAGTGAATTTCAACGTGGCACTGTCATAGGATGCCACCTTTCCAACAAGTCAGTTTGGAAATACGTTCTCTGGAGTGATGAATCCCTCGAATATTATAAAATCTTTGTTTGAATCAGATTAAACTCTCACAAACGTATGAATCTGTTCATCCAGCATTGAGGTTTCACCTCTGAGTAAAGCCCTCTGGATTACGTAGGCCTTAGATTTAGAACTATCAACAGATATAATACTATCAACAGATTTAGAACTATCAAAAGATTTAGAACTATCAACAGATTTAGAACTATCAACAGATTTAGACCTATCAACAGATTTAACCCATCAACAGATTTAGAACTATCAACAGATTTAGACCTATCGACAGATTTAGACCTATCAACAGATTTAGAACTATCAACAGATTTAGAACTATGAACTATCAACAGATTTAGAACTATCAACAGATTTAGAACTATGAACTATCAACAGATTTAGAACTATCAACAGATTTAGAACTATGAACTATCAACAGATTTAGAACTATGAAATATCAACAGATTTAGAACTATCAACAGATTTAGAACTATGAACTATCAACAGATTTAGAACTATCAACAGATTTAGAACTATGAAATATCAACAGATTTAGAACTATGAACTATCAACAGATTTAGAACTATGAAATATCAACAGATTTAGAACTATCAACAGATTTAGAACTATGAACTATCAACAGATTTAGAACTATGAAATATCAACAGATTTAGAACTATCAACAGATTTAGAACTATGAACTATCAACAGATTTAGAACTATGAACTATCAACATATTTAGAACTATCAACGGATTTAGAACTATGAACTATCAACAGATTTAGAACTATCAACAGATTTAGAACTATGAACTATCAACAGATTTAGAACTATGAACTATCAACAGATTTAGAACTATCAACAGATTTAGAGCTATGAACTATCAACAGATGTAGAACTATCAACAGATTTAGAACTATCAACGGATTTAGAACTATGAACTATCAACAGATTTAGAACTATCAACAGATTTAGAACTATGAACTATCAACAGATTTAGAACTATGAACTATCAACAGATTTAGAACTATCAACAGATTTAGAGCTATGAACTATCAACAGATGTAGAACTATCAACAGATTTAGAACTATCAACAGATTTAGAACTATGAACTATGAACTATCAACAGATTTAGAACTATCAACAGATTTAGACCTATCAGCAGATTTAGAACTATGAAATATCAACAGATTTAGAACTATCAACAGATTTAGAACTATGAACTATCAACAGATTTAGAACTATGAAATATCAACAGATTTAGAACTATGAACTATCAACAGATTTAGAACTATGAACTATCAACAGATTTAGAACTATCAACAGATTTAGAACTATGAAATATCAACAGATTTAGAACTATGCACTATCATCAGATTTAGAACTATCAACAGATTTAGACCTATCAACAGATTTAGAACTATGAAATATCAACAGATTTAGAACTATCAACAGATTTAGAACTATGAACACCAGAATCAGGGAATTAGAAAAGACAGACAAACATTTCACACTTTTGACACAGAGGGAGACGAGTGGGAGAAAGAGAGATGGGAGAGAGAGAGAGAGAGACCCTCAGTCAGCTGGTTCTGGGGCTCAGTTAATTAACCCAAACCAACCCCATAGAGCCTAAGGACAGCACTCAGAAAATCTGGCCCAACCAAATCATCACAAAGCGAAAATAAAAATATATCACCTATTGGGGAGACACCACAACACATCTGAGTAAACTTCAATGCTATTTGTCTCTAAACAGACAGTACATGGTGGCAGACTATCTGACCACTGTGACTGATATAAACCTGAGGAAAACACTGACTAGGTACAGACTCAGTGAGCACAGTCTGGCTATAGAGACCGGTCATCACAGACAAACCTGGCTGCCCAGAGAGGACAGTCTGGCTATAGAGACCGGTCATCACAGACAAACCTGGCTGCCCAGAGAGGACAGTCTGGCTATAGAGACCGGTCATCACAGACAAACCTGGCTGCCCAGAGAGGACAGTCTGGCTATAGAGACCGGTCGTCACAGACAAACCTGGCTGCCCAGAGAGGACAGGCTGTGCTCACTCTGCTCCAGGGGAGAGGTAGAGACAGAGCTGCATTTCCTATTACACTGTGACAAATACTCAGACCAAAGAGAATCTTTCTTTCCCCAAATTATCATCCAGTACAAAGAATTTGAAACTATAAAAGTAGAAGAGAAAATCTCATATTTATTGGGTGAAAATGTGTTTTGGCAGTCAAATATGTGTCCACCTGCCACAACCTGAGGGACAGCCAGTGAAAAGTGCAAAGTAATGTCGATAATATTTCCCATCTGGTTTTGTTTTGTCTTTCATACCACGTCATGCGTCTTCTCAGTCATGTTGACACTGGTGTACTACCATTGAAAAGAGCAATGTATTGTTCTTTTCAATGTGTTTTTGTTTGTCTTCTCAGGTTGAGACTGGTCTACTACTATTGATATAATGTATGTATCATTCTCATTAATATTGTTGTCATGGTAATCCCATTTCCCAATACTAATCAAATCAAATCAAATTTTATACAACAGGCAGTGAAATGCTTACTTCCGAGCCCCAAACCAACAGTGCAGTTTCCAAAAATATGGATAAGAATAAGAGATAAAAGTAAAAAGTAAATAAAAGGAGCAGTAAAAAATAACAAAATATACAGGAGGTGTGGAGGCTATATACAGGGTATTACGGTACAGAGTCAATGTGGAGGCTATATACAGGGTGTTACGGTACAGAGTCAATGTGAAGGCTATATACAGGGTATTACGGTACAGAGTCAATATGGAGGCTATATACAGGGTATTACGGTACAGAGTCAATGTGGAGGCTATATACAGGGTATTAC
>NC_068443.1:1163366-1233366 GCF_023373465.1 Oncorhynchus keta | reverse complement strand
GCCAAATATCCCTTTCCACAGAGGGTTCCACCTGGAACCGACAGCCAAATAACCACAGAGGGTTCCACCTGGAACCGACAGCCAAATAACCCTTTCCACAGAGGGTTCCTCCTGGAACCGACAGCCAAATATCCCTTTCCACAGAGGGTTCCACCTGGAACCGACAGGAAAATAACCCTTTCCACAGAGGGTTCCTCCTGGAACCGACAGCCAAATATCCCTTTCCACAGAGGGTTCCTCCTGGAACCGACAGCCAAATATCCCTTTCCACAGAGGGTTCCACCTGGAACCGACAGCCCAATATCCCTTTCCACAGAGGGTTCCACCTGGAACCGTTTGCCAAATAACCACAGAGGGTTCTACCTGTAACCGAAAATATGTTATTCTATGGGGACAGCCAAATAACCTGGAGCCACAAAAGGTTCTACCTGAAACCATGGGCAGTCCCCATAGAATAACGTATTTTCCGTTACAGAGGGTTCCACTCTGTGGAACCGACAGGGAACCTTAAAAAGGTTCCTCCTGTAACCGACAGCCAAATATCGCTTTCCACAGAGGGTTCCACCTGGAACCGACAGCCAAATAACCCTTTCCACAGAGGGTTCCACCTGGAACCGACAGCCAAATAAACCTTTCCACAGAGGGTTCCACCTGTAACCAACAGCCAAATAAACCTTTCCACAGAGGGTTCCACCTGTAACCGACAGCCAAATATCCCTTTCCACAGAGGGTTCCACCTGGAACCGACAGCCAAATATCCCTTTCCACAGAGGGTTCCACCTGGAACCGACAGCCAAATATCCCTTTCCACAGAGGGTTCCACCTGGAACCGACAGCCAAATAACCCTTTCCACAGAGGGTTCCACCTGTAACCGACAGCCAAATATCCCTTTCCACAGAGGGTTCCTCCTGGAACCGACAGCCAAATATCCCTTTCCACAGAGGGTTCCACCTGGAACCGACAGCCAAATAACCCTTTCCACAGAGGGTTCCACCTGTAACCAACAGCCAAATAAACCTTTCCACAGAGGGTTCCACCTGTAACCGACAGCCAAATAACCCTTTCCACAGAGGGTTCCTCCTGGAACCGACAGCCAAATATCCCTTTCCACAGAGGGTTCCACCTGGAACCGACAGGAAAATAACCCTTTCCACAGAGGGTTCCTCCTGGAACCGACAGCCAAATATCCCTTTCCACAGAGGGTTCCACCTGGAACCGACAGCCCAATATCCCTTTCCACAGAGGGTTCCACCTGCAACCGTTTGCCAAATAACCACAGAGGGTTCTACCTGTAACCGAAAATATGTTATTCTATGGGGACAGCCAAATAACCTGGAGCCAAAAAGGTTCTACCTGAAACCTATGGGCTGTCCCCATAGAATAACGTATTTTCCGTTACAGGTAGGAAGGACCCTCTGTGGAAAGGGTTTTACGGGGAACCTTAAAAAGGTTCCACCTGGAACCGACAGCCAAATATCCCTTTCCACAGAGGGTTCCACCTGGAACCGACAGCCAAATAACCCTTTCCACAGAGGGTTCCTCCTGTAACCAACAGCCAAATATCCCTTTCCACAGAGGGTTCCTCCTGTAACCGACAGCCAAATATCGCTTTCCACAGAGGGTTCCACCTGGAACCGACAGCCAAATAACCCTTTCCACAGAGGGTTCCACCTGGAACCGACAGCCAAATAACCCTTTCCACAGAGGGTTCCACCTGTAACCGACAGCCAAATATCCCTTTCCACAGAGGGTTCCACCTGGAACCGACAGCCAAATATCCCTTTCCACAGAGGGTTCCACCTGGAACCGACAGCCAAATAACCCTTTCCACAGAGGGTTCCACCTGTAACCGACAGCCAAATATCCCTTTCCACAGAGGGTTCCTCCTGGAACCGACAGCCAAATATCCCTTTCCACAGAGGGTTCCACCTGGAACCGACAGCCAAATAACCACAGAGGGTTCCACCTGGAACCGACAGCCAAATAACCCTTTCCACAGAGGGTTCCTCCTGGAACCGACAGCCAAATATCCCTTTCCACAGAGGGTTCCACCTGGAACCGACAGGAAAATAACCCTTTCCACAGAGGGTTCCTCCTGGAACCGACAGCCAAATATCCCTTTCCACAGAGGGTTCCACCTGGAACCGACAGCCCAATATCCCTTTCCACAGAGGGTTCCACCTGGAACCGTTTGCCAAATAACCACAGAGGGTTCCACCTGTAACCAACAGCCAAATAACCCTTTCCACAGAGGGTTCCACCTGGAACCGACAGCCAAATAACCACAGAGGGTTCCACCTGGAACCGACAGCCAAATAACCCTTTCCACAGAGGGTTCCACCTGGAACCGACAGCCAAATAACCACAGAGGGTTCCACCTGTAACCGACAGCCAAATAACCACAGAGGGTTCCACCTGTAACCGACAGCCAAATAACCCGTTTGGAAACCTTTTCTCTAATAGTGTTGCAAACGGAGCGTTTCTCTCACAAATGGTTACTGTCACTGAAGCTATTTGTTTTGCTAGTGGTCCTACTGTTCCTGGAACCCCTAGAACACATTCTTCTGGAGAGTGAGGGAACATGAGAGAGTTACTGACTACGAGAGCTAAAAGACGATCTAATCCCTGTAACAGTTAGGACAGAGAGACTATCTAATCTCTGTAACAGTAAGGACAGAGAGACTATCTAATCCCTGTAACAGTCAGGACAGAGAGACTATCTAATCTCTGTTACAGTCAGGACAGAGATGATCTATTCCCTGTAACAGTCAGGACAGAGATGATCTAATCCCTGTAACAGTCAGGACAGAGAGACTATCTAATCCCTGTAACAGTCAGGACAGAGAGACTATCTAATCCCTGTAACAGTCAGGACAGAGAGACTATCTAATCCCTGTAACAGTCAGGACAGAGAGACTATCTAATCCCTGTAACAGTCAGGACAGAGAGACTATCTAATCCCTGTAACAGTCAGGACATAGAGACTATCTAATCCCTGTAACAGTCAGGACAGAGAGACTATCTAATCTCTGTAACAGTCAGGACAGAGAGACTATCTAATCCCTGTAACAGTCAGGACAGAGATTATCTAATCCCTGTAACAGTCAGGACAGAGAGACTATCTAATCTCTGTAACAGTCAGGACAGAGAGACTATCTAATCCCTGTAACAGTCAGGACAGAGAGACTATCTAATCTCTGTAACAGTCAGGACAGAGATGATCTAATCTGGACAAACTGCTAAAAATATAACACACTGTTAGGATACAAGCAGGAAGGAGACACTGTCTGCATCCCAAAAGGTACCCTATTCATAATGCATAGGACTCTGGTCTAAAGTACTGCACTATATAGGGAATAGGACTCTGGTCTAAAGTAGTGCACTATATAGGGAATAGGGTTCCATAGGGCTCTGGTCTAAAGTAGTGCACTATATAGGGAATAGGGTTCCATGGGACTCTGGTCTAAAGTAGTGCACTATATAGGGAATAGGGCCGCATAGGACTCTGGTCTAAAGTAGTGCACTATATAGGGAATAGGGTTCCATACGACTCTGGTCTAAAGTAGTGCACTATATAGGGAATAGGGTTCCATAGGACTCTGGTCTAAAGTAGTACACTATGTAGGGAATAGGGTTCCATAGGACTCTGGTCTAAAGTAGTGCACTATATAGGGAATAGGGCCCCATAGGACTCTGGTCTAAAGTAGTGCACTATATAGGGAATAGGGTTCCATAGGGCTCTGGTCTAAAGTAGTGCACTATATAGGGAATAGGGTTCCATAGGACTCTGGTCTAAAGTAGTGCACTATAGTAGGGAATAGGGTTCCATAGGACTCTGGTCTAAAGTAGTACACTATGTAGGGAATAGGGTTCCATAGGACTCTGGTCTAAAGTAGTACACTATTTAAGGAATAGGGTTCCATAGGACTCTGGTCTAAAGTAGTGCACTACATAGGGAATAGGGTTCCATAGGACTCTGGTCTAAAGTAGTACACTATGTAGGGAATAGGGTTCCATAGGACTCTGGTCTAAAGTAGTGCACTATATAGGGAATAGGGCCCCATAGGACTCTGGTCTAAAGTAGTGCACAAAGGGGGGAATAGGGTTCCATAGGACTCTGGTCTAAAGTAGTGCACTATATAGGGAATAGGGTTCCATAGGGCTCTGGTCTAAAGTAGTGCACTATATATAGGGAATAGGGTTCTATAGGACTCTGGTCTAAAGTAGTGCACTATATAGGGAATAGGGTTCTATAGGACTCTGGTCTAAAGTAGTGCACTATATAGGGAATAGGGTTCTATAGGACTCTGGTCTAAAGTAGTACACTATGTGGGGAATAGGGTTCCATAGGACTCTGGTCTAAAGTAGTGCACTATGTAGGGAATAGGGCCCCATAGGACTCTGGTCTAAAGTAGTGCACTATATAGGGAATAGGGTTCTATAGGACTCTGGTCTAAAGTAGTGCACTATATAGGGAATAGGGCCCCATAGGACTCTGGTCTAAAGTAGTGCACTATGTAGGGAATAGGGTTCTATAGGACTCTGGTCTAAAGTAGTGCACTACATAGGGAATAGGGTTCTATAGGACTCTGGTCTAAAGTAGTGCACTATATAGGGAATAGGGTTCCATAGGACTCTGGTCTAAAGTAGTGCACTATATAGGGAATAGGGTTCCATAGGACTCTGGTCTAAAGTAGTGCACTATATAGGGAATAGGGCCCCATAGGACTCTGATCTAAAGTAGTGCACTATGTAGGGAATAGGGTTCCATAGGACTCTGGTCTAAAGTAGTGCACTATGTAGAGAATAGGGTCCCATAGGACTCTGGTCTAAAGAAGTGCACTATATAGGGAATAGGGTTCCATAGGACTCTGGTCTAAAGTAGTGCACTATATAGGGAATAGGGCCCCATAGGACTCTGATCTAAAGTAGTGCACTATGTAGGGAATAGGGTTCCATAGGACTCTGGTCTAAAGTAGTGCACTATGTAGAGAATAGGGTCCCATAGGACTCTGGTCTAAAGAAGTGCACTATATAGGGAATAGGGTTCCATAGGACTCTGGTCTAAAGTAGTGCACTATATAGGGAATAGTGTTCCATAGGACTCTGGTCTAAAGTAGTGCACTATGTAGGGAATAGGGTTCCATAGGACTCTGGTCTAAAGTAGTGCACTATAATTGTTAATAGGGCCCCATAGGGCTCTGGTCTAAAGTAGTGCACTATATAGGGAATAAAGCACCATTTGGCACGCAGATACAGTACACTCTGCAGTAGGATGGTTCCGACCTTGAATATGTGGACATCTATTAGTACCTAGGTGTCTGGCTAGACTGCAAACTCTCCTTCCAGACTCATATCAAACATCTCCAATCGAAAATCAAATCAAGAGTCGGCTTTCTATTCCGCAACAAAGCCTCCTTCACTCACGCCGCCAAGCTTACCCTAGTAAAACTGACTATCCTACCGATCCTCGACTTCGGCGATGTCATCTACAAAATGGCTTCCAACACTCTACTCAGCAAACTGGATGCAGTCTATCACAGTGCCATCCGTTTTGTCACTAAAGCACCTTATACCACCCACCACTGCGACCTGTATGCTCTAGTCGGCTGGCCTTCGCTACATATTCGTCGCCAGACCCACTGGCTCCAGATCATCTACAAGTCCATGCTTGGTAAAGCTCCGCCTTATCTCAGTTCACTGGTCACGATGGCAACACCCATCCGTAGCACGCGCTCCAGCAGGTGTATCTCACTGATCATCCCTAAAGCCAACACCTCATTTGGCCACCTTTCGTTCCAGTACTCTGCTGCCTGTGACTGGAACGAATTGCAAAAATCGCTGAAGTTGGAGACTTTTATCTCCCTCACCAACTTCAAACATCAGCTATCTGAGCAGCTAACCGATCGCTGCAGCTGTACATAGTCTATTGGTAAATAGCCCACCCATGTTCACCTACCTCATCCCCATACTGTTTTTATTTATTTACTTTTCTGCTCTTTTGCACACCAATATCTCTACCTGTACATGACCATCTGATCATTCATCACTCCAGTGTTAATCTGCAAAATTGTAATTATTCGCCTACCTCCTCATGCCTTTTGCACACATTGTATATAGACTCCCTTTTTTTCTACTGTGTTATTGACTTGTTAATTGTTTACTCCATGTGTAACTCTGTGTTGTCTGTTCACACCTGGTTAAATAAAGTTGTTCTCAACTGCTATGCTTTATCTTGGCCAGGTCGCAGTTGCAAATGAGAACTTGTTCTCAACTAGCCTACCTGTTAAATAAAGGTGTTCTCAACTAGCCTACCTGGTTAAATAAAGGTGTTCTCAACTAGCCTACCTGGTTAAATAAAGGTGTTCTCAACTAGCCTACCTGGTTAAATAAAGGTGTTCTCAACTAGCCTACCTGGTTAAATAAAGTTGTTCAAACCTGGAGGTGAACAAATAAAGGTGTTCTCAACTAGCCTACCTGGTTAAATAAAGGTGTTCTCAACTAGCCTACCTGGTTAAATAAAGGTGTTAGCCTACCAAGGTGTTCTAGCCTACCTGGTTAAATAAAGGTGTTCTCAACTAGCCTACCTGGTTAAATAAAGGTGTTCTCAACTAGCCTACCTGGTTAAATAAAGGTGAAATAAATAAAAAATAAAAAAGTACGGGCAGTCATCACTTTACTGAAACCTACATTTAGAATCAAATGAACCTGTGATCACAAAAGCTAAAATCACCTGAAAATATCTTTATTTAAACAAAATGACATTTCATTAAAGCGGCTTGGTTAAAGCGGATTGGTTAAAGTGGATTGGTTAAAGCGGATTGGTTAAAGTGGATTGGTTAAAGCGGATTGGTTAAAGCGGATTGGTTAAAGCGGATTGGTTAAAGTGGTTTGGTTAAAGCGGATTGGTTAAAGGGGATTGGTTAAAGCGGCTTGGTTAAAGCGGATTGGTTAAAGCGGATTGGTTAAAGTGGATTGGTTAAAGCGGATTGGTTAAAGTGGATTGGTTAAAGCGGTTAAAGCAGATTGGTTAAAGCGGATTGGTTAAAGCGGATTGGTTAAAGCGGATTGGTTAAAGCGGTTAAAGCAGATTGGTTAAAGCGGATTGGTTAAAGCGGTTTGGTTAAAGATTGGTTAAATTGGCAAAGCGGTTTGGTTAAAGTGCAGATTGGTTAAAGCGGATTGTTAAAGCGGATTGGTTAAAGCGGATTGGTTAAAGCGGTTAAAGTGGATTGGTTAAAGTGGATTGGTTAAAGCGGATTGGTTAAAGTGGATTGGTTAAAGCGGATTGGTTAAAGCGGATTGGTTGAAGCGGATTGGTGAAAGCGGATTGGTTAAAGCGGTTTGGTTAAAGCGGATTGGTTAAAGCGGATTGGTTAAAGTGGATTGGTTAAAGCGGATTGGTTAAAGTGGATTGGTTAAAGCGGATTGGTTAAAGCGGATTGGTTAAAGCGGATTGGTTAAAGTGGATTGGTTAAAGCGGATTGGTTAAAGCGGATTGGTTAAAGCGGTTTGGTTAAAGCGGATTGGTTAAAGCGGATTGGTTTTAAAGCGGATTGGTTAAAGCGGTTAAAGTGGATTGGTTAAAGTGGATTGGTTAAAGTGGATTTAAAGCGGATTGGTTAAAGCGGATTGGTTAAAGCGGATTGGTTAAAAAGGTTTGGTTAAAGCGGATTGGTTAAAGCGGATTGGTTAAAGCGGATTGGTTAAAGCGGATTGGTTAAAGCGGTTTGGTTAAAGCGGATTGGTTAAAGCGGATTGGTTAAAGCGGATTGGTTAAAGCGGATTGGTTAAAGCGGATTGGTTAAAGCGGATTGGTTAAAGCGGATTGGTTAAAGCGGATTGGTTAAAGCGGTTTGGTTAAAGCGGATTGGTTAAAGCGGATTGGTTAAAGTGGATTGGTTAAAGCGGATTGGTTAAAGCGTGGATTGGTTAAAGCAGATTGGTTAAAGCGGATTGGTTAAAGCGGTTAAAGTGGATTGGTTAAAGTGGATTGGTTAAAGCGGATTGGTTAAAGCGGTTAAAGCGGATTGGTTAAAGCGGATTGGTTAAAGCGGATTGGTTAAAGCGGTTAAAGTGGATTGGTTAAAGTGGATTGGTTAAAGCGGATTGGTTAAAGCGGATTGGTTAAAGCGGTTTGGTTAAAGCGGTTTGGTTAAAGCGGTTTGGTTAAAGCGGATTGGTTAAAGCGGTTTGGTTAAAGCGGTTTGGTTAAAGCGGATTGGTTAAAGCGGTTTGGTTAAAGCGGTTTGGTTAAAGCGGATTGGTTAAAGCGGTTTGGTTAAAGCGGATTGGTTAAAGTGGATTGGTTAAAGCGGTTTGGTTAAAGCGGTTTGGTTAAAGCGGATTGGTTAAAGCGGATTGGTTAAAGCGGATTGGTTAAAGCGGTTAAAGTGGATTGGTTAAAGCAGTTTGGTTAAAGCGGTTTGGTTAAAGCGGATTGGTTAAAGCGGATTGGTTAAAGCGGTTTGGTTAAAGCGGATTGGTTAAATCAGATTGTTAAAGCGGTTTGGTGAAAGCGGTTTGGTTAAAGCTGATTGGTTAAAGCGGATTGGTTAAAGCGGATTGGTTAAAGCGGATTGGTTATTCCCATCAGCTTGACTTTTCTCTGAAGATGTCAAAGGAATGAGACCTGCTCTAACATCCTCTCCTTTCTTCTACCGGATGTTTTGGACTCATTTTCTGCAGCAACCCCTCTGTTCTCCATACGGTCTGGTGTATCCTCTCTAACCATGTGGACAGAGCAGCTGCAGTATTTACCCAGAAGCCCAGAGGCCGCTAACCAACAGACGGGAGTCTAGGCAAAGCCACCAGCGTTCCTGAACTGTTTCGAACAGCCCCTGTAAGCCGTCTGCTGGTTGAATGCTAACAGTCGGGGACTGGAGTCATATGACTCTGACTCTCTCTCTCCCTCCCTCTCTCTCATCCTCTCGCTCCTCTCCTGATGTGGTTTAAGCATAGTTGTGGACATAGAACATAATAATAATAATAATAATGTTATTTTTCTATTTAAAAAATTTAATCTTGAGAGAGAAAACCTAAACAAGTTTTGAAAAATGGAAACCTGGAAAAACGAAATGGAAAAAAACGCATTTGGAAAACGGAATGGAATCAGGCAAAAAATGTAATAGATTTTATAGGTCCCTACTCCTCCACCCCTCCTCTCTCTCCCTACTCCTCCACCCCTCCTCTCTCTCCCTACTCCTCCACCCCTCCTCTCTCTCCCTACTCCTCCACCCCTCCTCTCCCTACTCCTCCACCCCTCCTCTCTCTCCCTACTCCTCCACCCCTCCTCTCTCTCCCTACTCCTCCACCCCTCCTCTCTCTCCCTACTCCTCCACCCCTCCTCTCTCTCCCTACTCCTCCACCCCTCCTCCTCTCTCTCTCTCTCTCCTCCACCTCTCTCTCTCTCTCTCTCTCCTCCATCCCTCATCTATCTCTCATCTCCTCTTCCTTCTCTGTCTCCTCCTCTCTCCCCCCTCTCTCTCTCCTCCTGCCATCTCTCTCCTCTTCCTCTCTCTCTCCTCTTCCTTCTCTCTCTCCCCTTGCAACCTGCCAGGTCGTTTCATAACCACTAGGCCTTCCTGCTGAGTTAATCCATGTAAAGGTTCCAATCCCTCGGACGAACGGACGGACACACGCACACACACACGCACGCACGCACGCACGCACACACACACACACACCGGACAGTAAAAGCTGCTGTAGAATGTCAGCTAGGATTCCCTGCAAGGTTACATATGCAGCCCATTCAGTCATGTCCACAGTAGGAAGGGAGGGAGGGAGGGAGGGATATCAGGGAGGGATGAGGGAGGCAGGCCTGCCTCCCTCCCTGGAGGGAGGGAGGGATGGAGGGGAGGCCTGCCTCCCTCCCTGCCTCCCTCCCCCTGCCTCCCTCCCTCCCTGCCTGCCTGCCTCCCTGCCTGCCTCCCTCCCTGCCTGCCTCCCTCCCTCCCTCCCTCCCTCCCTCCCCTCCCTCCCTCCCTCCTGTCCATGGGAAAGAAAAAGGCAGCTGTCAGTCATGAGTGATCACATTAGATTTAAATCTCAATCAGATTTAACCTGTAGAAATATAAGTTAGTAGTGGACTTCTCAAGAATCCATATCATATCTAGAATCAACAATAGGACAGATTGTAATCTGGTGCATTTATGCATTTTGTATTAGTTCAATCTGCCCAGTAGGAGAACATTAACTTCCTTATGTTAATAAACACATATGATTCTTCATGTTCTGAATTGTTCTCTAACATTGAGTATCATCAACTTCATATCTAATACAGTGGGGAGAACAAGTATTTAATTACACTGCCGATTTTGCAGGTTTTCCTACTTACAAAGCATGTAGAGGCCTGTATTTTTTATCATAGGTAACACTTCAACTGTAAGAGACGGAATCTAAAACAAAAATCCAGAATATCACATTGTATGATTTTTAAGTAATTCATTTGCATTTTATTGCATGACATAAGCATTTGATCACCTATCAACCAGTAAGAATTCCGGCTCTCACAGACCTGTTACTTTTTCTTTAAGAAGCCCTCCTGTTCTCCACTCATTACCTGTATTAACTGCACCTGTTTGAACTCGTTACACCTGTATAAAAGACACCTGTCCACACACTCAATCAAACAGACTCCAACCTCTCCACAATGGCCAAGACCAGAGAGCTGTGTTAGGACATCAGGGATAAAATTGTAGACCTGCACAAGGCTGGGATGGGCTACAGGACAATAGGCAAGCAGCTTGGTGAGAAGGCAACAACAAATTGTCAGTGTACCAAATACTTGTTCTCCCCACTGTACATCTCTGTTGACATAGCAGTGCAGATTTCTCCTATGAACTTTCCCCCGGGTCGCAAAACGACAAAAATTAACATGAAAAGAGCTGAATCTTTTTATTTATTTTTATTTATTTAACTAAGCAGAATGAAATGTAAAAGGCTTTGAAAAGAAAAAGGCTCAGTGCTCCGTTGATATTTCACAGAGATATGTTTGTTTTTGTGAGAAATCTTCAAAAAATAACAGGAATTTAGAATAAAAATAAAAAAGCGAATATACTAAACTATGAAAATACTACATGACTTGGAGAAGAAAGATGATCAATCAATCAATCAATCAATCAAATGTGTTTTTGAAGCCCTTTTTTTACAATCAGCCGATGTGCTATACAGAATCCCAGCCTAAAACCCCAAACCAGGAAGCAATGCAGATGTAGAAGCACGCTGGGAAAGTCTGTCAGGTAGCCAACCAGCAGCCTGAGTTCCTGCACAGAATCCCAGCCTAAAACCCCAAACCAGGAAGCAATGCAGATGTAGAAGCACGCTGGGAAAGTCTGTCAGGTAGCCAACCAGCAGCCTGAGTTCCTGCACAGAATCCCAGCCTAAAACCCCAAACCAGGAAGCAATGCAGATGTAGAAGCACGCTGGGAAATCAGGTAGCCAACCAGCAGCCTAAGTTCCTGCACAGAATCCCAGCCTAAAACCCCAAAAGGAAGCAATGCAGAAAGCACGGTGGGGAATGTCAGGTAGCCAACCAGCAGCCTGAGTTCCTGCACAGAATCCCAGCCTAAAACCCCAAACTAGGAACAATGCAGATGTAGAAGCACGCTGGGAAAGTCTGTCAGGAAAATACCAGCAGCCTGAGTTCCTGAGAAGAATCCCAGCCTAAAATCAAACCAGGAAGCAATGCAGATGTAGAAGCACGGTGGGAAAGTCTGTCAGGTAGCCAACCAGCAGCCTGAGTTCCTGCACAGAATCCCAGCCTAAAACCCCAAACCAGGAAGCAATGCAGATGTAGAAGCACGCTGGGAAAGTCTGTCAGGTAGCCAACCAGCAGCCTGAGTTCCTGCACAGAATCCCAGCCTAAAACCCCAAACCAGGAAGCAATGCAGATGTAGAAGCACGGTGGGAAAGTCTGTCAGGTAGCCAACCAGCAGCCTGAGTTCCTGCACAGAATCCCAGCCTAAAACCCCAAACCAGGAAGCAATGCAGATGTAGAAGCACGGTGGGAAAGTCTGTCAGGTAGCCAACCAGCAGCCTGAGTTCCTGCACAGAATCCCAGCCTAAAACCCCAAACCAGGAAGCAATGCAGATGTAGAAGCACGCTGGGAAAGTCTGTCAGGTAGCCAACCAGCAGCCTGAGTTCCTGCACAGAATCCCAGCCTAAAACCCCAAACCAGGAAGCAATGCAGATGTAGAAGCACGCTGGGAAAGTCTGTCAGGTAGCCAACCAGCAGCCTGAGTTCCTGCCTCGTTGACGGGATGCAACTTCTTTTTCCCCCCCTTCTTCTCTGGCCTCCATTGATTTAGTCATTCTGGCCATTCTACAAGGGTAAAACGTCCAATAACTATTTTTTTTTTTTTTACAGATTGTGACAGAGACATGAGGTTTGGACTATTGGTTTTCTTAGAGGATTATCTACACAATTAAAATATTAGTTTATGTATTTTTTTTGATTGGATCTTTGATACGGAAAATATTATATTGATATTGTACTGGTTAACACCGGAGAGGAGTCACTTGAGGCAGAAAATATTATATTGATATTGTACTGGTTAACACTGGAGAGGAGTCACTTGAGGCAGACTGTAATTAGCTCCAGATCCAGCTAGCTCCAGAGGCTGCCAGGCTAACAGCAGACAGTGTTTTTCTGGGGCAACCCACAGGGGAGAAGGAGAGAGGACTGTCTCTCTACCTCCTCTCTTTATACCTCCCTCACTGTGTCTCTCTATCTCCTCTCTCTACACCTTCCTCACTGTGTCTCTCTATCTCCTCTCTCTACACCTTCCTCACTGTGTCTCTCTACCTCCTCTCTTTATACCTCCCTCACTGTGTCTCTCTATCTCCTCTCTCTACACCTTCCTCACTGTGTCTCTCTACCTCCTCTCTCTACACCTTCCTCGGTGTCTCTCTACACCTTCCTCACTGTCTCTCTACCTCCTCTCTCTACACCTTCCTCACTGTGTCCCTCTACCTCGTCTCTCTACACCTTCCTCACTGTGTCTCTCTACCTCCTCTCTCTACATCGTCCTCGGTGTCTCTCTACATCTTCCTCACTGTGTCTCTACCTCGTCTCTCTACACCTTCCTCACTGTGTCTCTCTACCTCGTCTCTCTACACCTTCCTCACTGTGTCTCTACCTCGTCTCTCTACACCTTCCTCACTGTGTCTCTCTATCTCCTCTCTCTACACCTTCCTCACTGTGTCTCTCTACCTCGTCTCTCTACACCTTCCTCACCTCTCTCTACACCTTCCTCACTGTGTCTCTCTATCTCGTCTCTCTACACCTTCCTCACTGTGTCTCTCTATCTCCTCTCTCTACACCTTCCTCACTGTGTCTCTCTACCTCGTCTCTCTACACCTTCCTCACTGTGTCTCTCTATCTCCTCTCTCTACACCTTCCTCACTGTGTCTCTCTATCTCCTCTCTCTACACCTTCCTCACTGTGTCTCTCTATCTCCTCTCTCTACACCTTCCTCACTGTGTCTCTCTATCTCCTCTCTCTACACCTTCCTCACTGTGTCTCTCTACCTCGTCTCTCTACACCTTCCTCACTGTGTCTCTCTATCTCCTCTCTCTACACCTTCCTCACTGTGTCTCTCTACCTCCTCTCTCTACACCTTCCTCACTGTGTCTCTCTACCTCCTCTCTCTACATCGTCCTCGGTGTCTCTCTACACCTTCCTCACTGTGTCTCTCTACCTCGTCTCTCTACACCTTCCTCACTGTGTCTCTCTCTACACCTTCCTAACTGTGTCTCTCTACCTCCTCTCTCTACATCGTCCTCGGTGTCTCTCTACACCTTCCTCACTGTGTCTCTCTACCTCCTCTCTCTACACCTTCCTCACTGTGTCTCTCTACCTCCTCTCTCTACACCTTCCTAACTGTGTCTCTCTACCTCCCTCTCTCTACATCGTCCTCGGTGTCTCTCTACACCTTCCTCACTGTGTCTCTCTACCTCGTCTCTCTACACCTTCCTCACTGTGTCTCTCTATCTCCTCTCTCTACACCTTCCTCACTGTGTCTCTCTATCTCCTCTCTCTACACCTTCCTCACTGTGTCTCTCTACCTCCTCTCTCTACACCTTCCTCACTGTGTCTCTCTATCTCCTCTCTCTACACCTTCCTCACTGTGTCTCTCTACCTCCTCTCTCTACACCTTCCTCACTGTGTCTCTCTACCTCCTCTCTCTACACCTTCCTCACTGTGTCTCTCTATCTCCTCTCTCTACACCTTCCTCACTGTGTCTCTCTACCTCCTCTCTCTACACCTTCCTCACTGTGTCTCTCTACCTCGTCTCTCTACACCTTCCTCACTGTGTCTCTCTATCTCCTCTCTCTACACCTTCCTCACTGTGTCTATCTACCTCCTCTCTCTACATCTTCCTCGGTGTCTCTCTACACCTTCCTCACTGTGTCTCTCTACCTCCTCTCTCTACATCGTCCTCGGTGTCTCTCTACACCTTCCTCAGTGTCTCTCTATCTCCTCTACCTCCCTCTGTGTCCTGTCTTTCTCTACACCTCTCTTCTAGGGTTGGGCGGTATCCAGATATTCACATCGCCCCCCCCCCCAGTACAGTAATACTGGCTTTGTACACAAGGGGTTGGCTGACAATTACCAGAATGCTAACAACATTGGCACAAGTCATGCAAATTTACATAGAGGCTGCTAGCTAAATATGCTAACGACAGAGGAGGGGGAGGAGCAGACGGGCCGAAGACAGAGAGGAGAAAAAAACAAGGAAGTAAACAGGAGCAGCTGCACAGATAACCGATCCGAAGGGCTTTGACTTCTCAAACACCGCAGGAAGCTAACGCAACATGATGCCCCATCACCTTATTTATTCAGCCACTTAAACTAGATAGAAAGTTCAACGTAGGGGTCGTGTTAATGCAGAAACTGCGTTATCTTACGCAGGATTTTATATTTTTTAAATGCTTAAGAAATATCTTGCTGTGTTTTGTAAACGCAGATCTTTAAACTCTTCTTATTGTAATTTCTACTCGGCTTCAGACTGATTTTGCGCTTCAGTAGCACTTCTCCACTCAGATGGCAATTCATGAACAATCATTTTATCAGCAGACAGCACTCTGATGTGGAGCTCCTGTTCTCCATCATTCTATCAGCAGACAGCACTCTGATGTGGAGCTACTGTCCTCCATCATTCTATCAGCAGACAGACTGATGTGGAGCTACTGTTCTCCATCATTCTATCAGCAGACAGCACTCTGATGTGGAGCTACTGTTCTCCATCATTCTATCAGCAGACAGCACTCTGATGTGGAGCTACTGTTCTCCATCATTCTATGAGCAGACAGCACTTGATGTGGAGCTACTGTCCTCCATCATTCTATCAGCAGACAGCACTCTGATGTGGAGCTACTGTCCTCCATCATTCTATCAGCAGACAGCACTCTGATGTGGAGCTACTGTTCTCCATCATTCTATCAGCAGACAGCACTCTGATGTGGAGCTACTGTTCTCCATCATTCTATCAGCAGACAGACTGATGTGGAGCTACTGTTCTCCATCATTCTATCAGCAGACAGCACTCTGATGTGGAGCTACTGTTCTCCATCATGCTGTCAGCAGACAGCACTCTGATGTGGAGCTACTGTTCTCCATCATTCTGTCAGCAGACAGCACTCTGATGTGGAGCTACTGTTCTCCATCATTCTGTCAGCAGACAGCACTTTGATGTGGAGCTACTGTTCTCCATCATTCTATCAGCAGACAGACTGATGTGGAGCTACTGTCCTCCATCATTCTATCAGCAGACAGACTGATGTGGAGCTACTGTTCTCCATCATTCTATCAGCAGACAGACTGATGTGGAGCTACTGTCCTCCATCATTCTATCAGCAGACAGACTGATGTGGAGCTACTGTCCTCCATCATTCTATCAGCAGACAGACTGATGTGGAGCTACTGTCCTCCATCATTCTATCAGCAGACAGCACTCTGACTGATGTGGAGATACTGTTCTCCATCATTCTACCAGCAGACAGCACTCTGATGTGGAGCTACTGTTCTCCATCATTCTATCAGTAGACAGTCTGATGTGGAGCTACTGTTCTCCATCATTCTATCAGTAGACAGCACTCTGATGTGGAGCTACTGTTCTCCATCATGCTGTCAGCAGACAGCTCTCTGATGTGGAGCTACTGTTCTCCATCATTCCATCAGCAGACAGCACTCTGATGTGGAGCTACTGTTCTCCATCATTCTGTCAGCAGACAGCACTCTGATGTGGAGCTACTGTTCTCCATCATTCTGTCAGCAGACAGCACTCTGATGTGGAGCTACTGTTCTCCATCATTCTATCAGCAGACAGCACTCTGATGTGGAGCTACTGTTCTCCATCATTCTATCAGCAGACAGACTGATGTGGAGCTACTGTTCTCCATCATTCTATCAGCAGACAGCACTCTGACTGATGTGGAGCTACTGTTCTCCATCATTCTATC
Organism: Oncorhynchus keta; assembly: GCF_023373465.1. NCBI lineage: Eukaryota > Metazoa > Chordata > Actinopteri > Salmoniformes > Salmonidae > Oncorhynchus > Oncorhynchus keta. The sequence continues at coordinate 1,216,900 of NC_068443.1, read as the reverse complement.
AGCAGACAGCACTCTGATGTGGAGCTACTGTTCTCCATCATTCTATCAGCAGACAGCACTCTGACTGATGTGGAGCTACTGTTCTCCATCATTCTATCAGCAGACAGCACTCTGATGTGGAGCTACTGTTCTCCATCATTCTGTCAGCAGACAGCACTCTGATGTGGAGCTACTGTTCTCCATCATTCTGTCAGCAGACAGCACTTTGATGTGGAGCTACTGTTCTCCATCATTCTATCAGCAGACAGACTGATGTGGAGCTACTGTCCTCCATCATTCTATCAGCAGACAGACTGATGTGGAGCTACTGTTCTCCATCATTCTATCAGCAGACAGACTGATGTGGAGCTACTGTCCTCCATCATTCTATCAGCAGACAGACTGATGTGGAGCTACTGTTCTCCATCATTCTATCAGCAGACAGCACTCTGATGTGGAGCTACTGTCCTCCATCATTCTATCAGCAGACAGACTGATGTGGAGCTACTGTTCTCCATCATTCTATCAGCAGACTGACTGATGTGGAGCTACTGTTCTCCATCATTCTATCAGCAGACAGCACTCTGATGTGGAGCTACTGTTCTCCATCATTCTATCAGCAGACAGACTGATGTGGAGCTACTGTTCTCCATCATTCTATCAGCAGACAGCACTCTGATGTGGAGCTACTGTTCTCCATCATTCTATCAGCAGACAGCACTCTGATGTGGAGCTACTGTCCTCCATCATTCTATCAGCACTCTGATGTGGAGCTACTGTTCTCCATCATTCTATCAGCAGACAGACTGATGTGGAGCTACTGTTCTCCATCATTCTATCAGTAGACAGCACTCTGATGTGGAGCTACTGTTCTCCATCATTCTATCAGCAGACAGACTGATGTGGAGCTACTGTTCTCCATCATTCTATCAGTAGACAGCACTCTGATGTGGAGCTACTGTTCTCCATCATTCTATCAGCAGACAGCACTCTGATGTGGAGCTACTGTTCTCCATCATTCTATCAGCAGACAGAACTCTGATGTGGAGCTACTGTCCTCCATCATTCTATCAGTAGACACAACTCTGATGTGGAGCTACTGTCCTCCATCATTCTATCAGCAGACAGACTGATGTGGAGCTACTGTCCTCCATCATTCTATCAGTAGACACAACTCTGATGTGGAGCAACTGTTCTCCATCATTCTATCAGCAGACAGCACTCTGATGTGGAGCTACTGTTCTCCATCATTCTATCAGCAGACAGAACTCTGATGTGGAGCTACTGTCCTCCATCATTCTATCAGTAGACACAACTCTGATGTGGAGCTACTGTCCTCCATCATTCTATCAGCAGACAGACTGATGTGGAGCTACTGTCCTCCATCATTCTATCAGCAGACAGACTGATGTGGAGCTACTGTTCTCCATCATTCTATCAGCAGACAGCACTCTGATGTGGAGCTACTGTTCTCCATCATTCTATCAGTAGACAGCACTCTGATGTGGAGCTACTGTTCTCCATCATTCTATCAGCAGACAGACTGATGTGGAGCTACTGTTCTCCATCATTCTATCAGCAGACAGCACTCTGATGTGGAGCTACTGTTCTCCATCATTCTATCAGTAGACACCACTCTGATGTGGAGCTACTGTTCTCCATCATTCTATCAGCAGACAGACTGATGTGGAGCTACTGTTCTCCATCATTCTATCAGCAGACAGACTGATGTGGAGCTACTGTTCTCCATCATTCTATCAGCAGACAGCACTCTGATGTGGAGCTACTGTTCTCCATCATTCTATCAGCAGACAGCACTCTGATGTGGAGCTACTGTTCTCCATCATTCTATCAGCAGACTGACTGATGTGGAGCTACTGTTCTCCATCATTCTATCAGCAGACAGCACTCTGATGTGGAGCTACTGTTCTCCATCATTCTATCAGCAGACAGCACTCTGATGTGGAGCTACTGTTCTCCATCATTCTATCAGCAGACAGCACTCTGATGTGGAGCTACTGTTCTCCATCATTCTATCAGTAGACAGCACTCTGATGTGGAGCTACTGTTCTCCATCATTCTATCAGCAGACAGCACTCTGATGTGGAGCTACTGTTCTCCATCATTCTACCAGCAGACAGCACTCTGATGTGGAGCTACTGTCCTCCATCATTCTATCAGCAGACAGCACTCTGATGTGGAGCTACTGTTCTCCATCATTCTATCAGCAGACAGCACTCTGATGTGGAGCTACTGTTCTCCATCATTCTATCAGCAGACAGCACTCTGATGTGGAGCTACTGTTCTCCATACATTGTAGATCTTCCTCTTCAGAAGCTGCTGGTTCAATCGATAGCACACAATCTTAATTTCTCATTGTGTGTGCGTGTGTCTTTGTGGTTTTTGTGGTGTGTAAATTATTTTATAACTGCCAGGTCAAAAATGACCCCAAGACAATCTTTGTACCCTGGTGGTGTACAGCTTTCATGGAAATATGAACAGAGACGATGTTTCACTTTTTCTAATGTCGGGGTCACGATATACAGTATACCACCCAAACCTACTCCCTTCATCTGGTATATACAGTATACCACCCAAACCTACTCCCTTCACCTGGTATATACAGTATACCACCCAAACCTACTCCCTTCACCTGGTATATACAGTATACCACCCAAACCTACTCCCTTCACCTGGTATATACAGTATACCACCCAAACCTACTCCCTTCACCTGGTATATACAGTATACCACCCAAACCTACTCCCTTCACCTGGTATATACAGTATACCACCCAAACCTACTCCCTTCACCTGGTGTATACAGTATACCACCCAAACCTACTCCCTTCACCTAGTATATACAGTATACCACCCAAACCTACTCCCTTCACCTGGTATATACAGTATACCACCCAAACCTACTCCCTTCACCTGGTATATACAGTATACCACCCAAACCTACTCCCTTCACCTGGTATATACAGTATACCACCCAAACCTACTCCCTTCATCTGGTATATACAGTATACCACCCAAACCTACTCCCTTCACCTGGTATATACAGTATACCACCCAAACCTACTCCCTTCACCTGGTATATACAGTATACCACCCAAACCTACTCCTTCACCTGGTATATACAGTATACCACCCAAACCTACTCCCTTCACCTGGTATATACAGTATACCACCCAAACCTACTCCCTTCACCTGGTATATACAGTATACCACCCAAACCTACTCCTTCACCTGGTATATACAGTATACCACCCAAACCTACTCCCATCACCTGGTATATACAGTATACCACCCAAACCTACTCCCTTCACCTGGTATATACAGTATACCACCCAAACCTACTCCCTTCACCTGGTATATACAGTATACCACCCAAACCTACTCCCTTCACCTAGTATATACAGTATACCATCCAAACCTACTCCCTTCACCTGGTATATACAGTATAACACCCAAACCTACTCCCTTCACCTGGTATATACAGTATACCACCCAAACCTACTCCATTCACCTAGTATATACAGGATACCACCCAAACCTACTCCCTTCACCTGGTATATACAGTATACCACCCAAACCTACTCCCTTCACCTGGTATATACAGTATACCACCCAAACCTACTCCCTTCACCTGGTACATGGTATATACAGTATACCACCCAAACCTACTCCCTTCACCTGGTATATACAGTATACCACCCAAACCTACTCCCTTCACCTGGTATATACAGTATACCACCCAAACATACTCCCTTCACCTGGTATATACAGTATACCACCCAAACATACTCCCTTCACCTGGTATATACAGTATACCACCCAAACCTACTCCCTTCACCTGGTATATACAGTATACCACCCAAACCTACTCCATTCACCTGGTATATACAGTATACCACCCAAACTTCCTCCCTTCACCTGGTATATACACAGTATACCACCCAACCTACTCTCTTCACCTGGTATATACAGTATACCACCCAAACCTGCTCCCTTCACCTGGTACATACAGTATACCACCCAAACCTACTCCCTTCACCTGGTATATACAGTATACCACCCAAACCTACTCCCTTCACCTAGTATATACAGTATACCATCCAAACCTACTCCCTTCACCTGGTATATACAGTATAACACCCAAACCTACTCCCTTCACCTGGTATATACAGTATACCACCCAAACCTACTCCATTCACCTAGTATATACAGGATACCACCCAAACCTACTCCCTTCACCTGGTATATACAGTATACCACCCAAACCTACTCCCTTCACCTGGTATATACAGTATACCACCCAAACCTACTCCCTTCACCTGGTACATGGTATATACAGTATACCACCCAAACCTACTCCCTTCACCTGGTATATACAGTATACCACCCAAACCTACTCCCTTCACCTGGTATATACAGTATACCACCCAAACATACTCCCTTCACCTGGTATATACAGTATACCACCCAAACATACTCCCTTCACCTGGTATATACAGTATACCACCCAAACCTACTCCCTTCACCTGGTATATACAGTATACCACCCAAACCTACTCCATTCACCTGGTATATACAGTATACCACCCAAACTTCCTCCCTTCACCTGGTATATACACAGTATACCACCCAACCTACTCTCTTCACCTGGTATATACAGTATACCACCCAAACCTGCTCCCTTCACCTGGTACATACAGTATACCACCCAAACCTACTCCCTTCACCTGGTATATACAGTATACCACCCAAACCTACTCCCTTCACCTAGTATATACAGTATACCACCCAAACCTACTCCCTTCACCTGGTATATACAGTATACCACCCAAACATACTCCCTTCACCTGGTATATACAGTATACCACCCAAACCTCCTCCATTCACATGGTATATACAGTATACCACCCAAACCTACTCCCTTCATCTGGTATATGGTATATACAGTAAACCACCCAAACCTACTCCCTTCACCTGGTATATACAGTATACCACCCAAACCTACTCCCTTCACCTGGTACATGGTATATACAGTATAGCACCCAAACCTACTCCATTCACCTGGTATATACAGTATACCACCCAAACCTACTCCCTTCACCTAGTATATACAGTATACCACCCAAACCTACTCCCTTCACCTGGTATATACAGTATACCACCCAAACCTACTCCCTTCACCTGGTACATGGTATATACAGTATACCACCCAAACCTACTCCCTTCACCTGGTATATACAGTTTACCACCCAAACCTACTCCCTTCACCTGGTATATACAGTATACCACCCAAACCTCCTCCATTCACCTGGTATATACAGTATACCACCCAAACCTACTCCCTTCATCTGGTATATGGTATATACAGTAAACCACCCAAACCTACTCCCTTCACCTGGTATATACAGTATACCACCCAAACCTACTCCCTTCACCTGGTACATGGTATATACAGTATACCACCCAAACCTACTCCCTTCACCTGGTATATACAGTATACCACCCAAACCTACTCCCTTCACCTGGTATATACAGTATACCACCCAAACATACTCCCTTCACCTGGTATATACAGTATACCACCCAAACATACTCCCTTCACCTGGTATATACAGTATACCACCCAAACCTACTCCATTCACCTGGTATATACAGTATACCACCCAAACTTCCTCCCTTCACCTGGTATATACACAGTATACCACCCAACCTACTCTCTTCACCTGGTATATACAGTATACCACCCAAACCTGCTCCCTTCACCTGGTACATACAGTATACCACCCAAACCTACTCCCTTCACCTGGTATATACAGTATACCACCCAAACCTACTCCCTTCACCTGGTATATACAGTATACCACCCAAACCTACTCCCTTCACCTGGTATATACAGTATACCACCCAAACATACTCCTTCACCTGGTATATACAGTATACCACCCAAACCTAACTCCATTCACCTGGTATATACAGTATACCACCCAAACCTACTCCCTTCATCTGGTATATGGTATATACAGTAAACCACCCAAACCTACTCCCTTCACCTGGTATATACAGTATACCACCCAAACCTACTCCCTTCACCTGGTACATGGTATATACAGTATACCACCCAAACCTACTCCTTTACCTGGTATATACAGTATACCACCCAAACCTACTCCCTTCACCTGGTATATACAGTATACCACCCAAACCTACTCCTTCACCTGGTATATACAGTATACCACCCAAACCTACTCCCTTCACCTGGTATATACAGTATACCACCCAAACCTACTCCCTTCATCTGGTATATACAGTATACCACCCAAACCTACTCCCTTCACCTGGTTGATACAGTATACCTACCCAAACCTACTCCCTTCACCTGGTATATACAGTATACCACCCAAACCTACTCCCTTCACCTGGTATATACAGTATACCACCCAAACCTACTCCCTTCACCTGGTATATACAGTATACCACCCAAACCTACTCCCTTCACCTGGTATATACAGTATACCACCCAAACCTACTCCCTTCACCTGGTATATACAGTATACCACCCAAACCTACTCCCTTCACCTGGTATATACAGTATACCACCCAAACCTACTCCCTTCACCTGGTATATACAGTATACCACCCAAACCTACTCCCTTCACCTGGTATATACAGTATACCACCCAAACCTACTCCCTTCACCTGGTATATACAGTATACCACCCAAACCTACTCCCTTCACCTGGTATATACAGTATACCACCCAAACCTACTCCCTTCACCTGGTATATACAGTATACCACCAAACATACTCCCTTCACCTGGTATATACAGTATACCACACAAACATACTCCCTTCACCTGGTATACAGTATACCACCCAAACCTACTCCATTCACCTGGTATATACAGTATACCACCCAAACTTCCTCCCTTCACCTGGTATATACACAGTATACCACCCAACCTACTCTCTTCACCTGGTATATACAGTATACCACCCAAACCTGCTCCCTTCACCTGGTACATACAGTATACCACCCAAACCTACTCCCTTCACCTGGTATATACAGTATACCACCCAAACCTACTCCCTTCACCTAGTATATACAGTATACCACCCAAACCTACTCCCTTCACCTGGTATATACAGTATACCACCCAAACATACTCCCTTCACCTGGTATATACAGTATACCACCCAAACCTAACTCCATTCACCTGGTATATACAGTATACCACCCAAACCTACTCCTTCATCTGGTATATGGTATATACAGTAAACCACGCAAACCTACTCCCTTCACCTGGTATATACAGTATACCACCCAAACCTACTCCCTTCACCTGGTACATGGTATAACAGTATACCACCCAAACCTACTCCCTTTACCTGGTATATACAGTATACCACCCAAACCTACTCCCTTCACCTGGTATATACAGTATACCACCCAAACCTACTCCCTTCACCTGGTATATACAGTAACCACCCAAACCTACTCCCTTCACCTGGTATATACAGTATACCACCCAAACCTACTCCCTTCACCTGGTATATACAGTATACCACCCAAACCTACTCCCTTCACCTGGTTGATATAGTATTCTACCCAAACCTACTCCCTTCACCTGGTATATACAGTATACCACCCAAACCTACTCCCTTCACCTGGTATATACAGTATACCACCCAAACCTACTCCCTTCACCTGGTATATACAGTATACCACCCAAACCTACTCCCTTCACCTGGTATATACAGTATACCACCCAAACCTACTCCCTTCACCTGGTATATACAGTATACCACCCAAACCTACTCCCTTCACCTGGTATATACAGTATACCACCCAAACCTACTCCCTTCACCTGGTATATACAGTATACCACCCAAACCTACTCCCTTCACCTGGTATATACAGTATACCACCCAAACCTACTCCCTTCACCTGGTATATACAGTATACCACCCAAACCTACTCCCTTCACCTGGTATATACAGTATACCACCCAGTATGGCCACACACACAGCACCAAGTATAGCTGCTCCTCATCACATTACAACTCCCAGAATGCAACACCTCTGTGCTAACAGGCTGCAGACGCTGTCCAATCAGAGTGCTATATCACCTCACAGACAAAAATACCACATGACACAAACAGCAGCAATCTAATAAACACAAGAATTTAAGACCTCTCACTAAACAGAATCTGTCTCTTTCATTTCAGGATGGGTTTAACTTTTACCAGTGGCCAAAACTTGGGGAAGAGTCATCCTAACTCTACAAGCCAGGGAACAGTAATCCTAACTCTGAAAGTCAGGGAACAGTAATCCTAACTCTGAACGTGAGGGAACAGTAATCCTAACTCTGAACGTGAGGGAACAGTAATCCTAACTCTGAAAGTCAGGGAACAGTAATCCTAACTCTGAACGTCAGGGAACAGTAATCCTAACTCTGAAAGCCAGGGAACAGTAATCCTAACTCTGAAAGCCAGGGAACAGTAATCCTAAATCTGAAAGTCAGGGAACAGTAATCCTGACTCTGAAAGTCAGGGAACAGTAATCCTAACTCTGAAAGTCAGGGAACAGTAATCCTAACTCTTCAAGCCAAGGAACAGTAATCCTAACTCTGAAAGTCAGGGAACAGTAATCCTAACTCTGAAAGTCAGGGAACAGTAATCCTAACTCTGAAAGCCAGGGAACAGTAATCCTAACTCTGAAAGCCAGGAACAGTAATCCTAACTCTGAAAGTCAGGGAACAGTAATCCTAACTCTGAAAGCCAGGGAACAGTAATCCTAACTCTGAACGTGAGGGAACAGTAATCCTAACTCTGAAAGTCAGGGAACAGTAATCCTAACTCTGAAAGTCAGGGAACAGTAATCCTAACTCTGAAAGCCAGGGAACAGTAATCCTAACTCTGAAAGTCAGGGAACAGTAATCCTAACTCTGAACGTCAGGGAACAGTAATCCTAACTCTGAAAGTCAGGGAACAGTAATCCTAACTCTGAAAGCCAGGGAACAGTAATCCTAACTCTGAAAGTCAGGGAACAGTAATCCTAACTCTGAAAGCCAGGGAACAGTAATCCTAACTCTGAAAGTCAGGGAACAGTAATCCTAACTCTGAAAGCCAGGGAACAGTAATCCTAACTCTGAAAGCCAGGGAACAGTAATCCTAACTCTGAAAGCCAGGGAACAGTAATCCTAACTCTACAAGCCAAGGAACAGTAATCCTAACTCTGAAAGCCAGGGAACAGTAATCCTAACTCTGAAAGTCAGGGAACAGTAATCCTAACTCTTCAAGCCAAGGAACAGTAATCCTAACTCTGAAAGTCAGGGAACAGTAATCCTAACTCTGAACGTGAGGGAACAGTAATCCTAACTCTGAAAGTCAGGGAACAGTAATCCTAACTCTGAACGTGAGGGAACAGTAATCCTAACTCTGAAAGTCAGGGAACAGTAATCCTAACTCTGAACATCAGAGAACAGTAATCCTAACTCTGAACGCCAGGGAACAGTAATCCTAACTCTGAAAGCCAGGGAACAGTAATCCTAACTCTACAAGCCAAGGAACAGTAATCCTAACTCTGAAAGTCAGGGAACAGTAATCCTAAATCTGAAAGTCAGGGAACAGTAATCCTGACTCTGAAAGTCAGGGAACAGTAATCCTAACTCTGAAAGTCAGGGAACAGTAATCCTAACTCTTCAAGCCAAGGAACAGTAATCCTAACTCTGAAAGTCAGGGAACAGTAATCCTACCTCTGAAAGTCAGGGAACAGTAATCCTAACTCTTCAAGCCAAGGAACAGTAATCCTAACTCTGAAAGTCAGGGAACAGTAATCCTAAATCTGAAAGTCAGGGAACAGTAATCCTAACTCTTCAAGCCAAGGAACAGTAATCCTAACTCTGAAAGTCAGGGAACAGTAATCCTAACTCTGAAAGTCAGGGAACAGTAATCCTAACTCTTCAAGCCAAGGAACAGTAATCCTAACTGAAAGTCAGGGAACAGTAATCCTAACTCTGAACGTGAGGGAACAGTAATCCTAACTCTGAAAGTCAGGGAACAGTAATCCTAACTCTGAACGTGAGGGAACAGTAATCCTAACTCTGAAAGTCAGGGAACAGTAATCCTAACTCTGAACATCAGAGAACAGTAATCCTAACTCTGAAAGCGAGGGAACAGTAATCCTAACTCTGAAAGCCAGGGAACAGTAATCCTAACTCTGAAAGCCAGGGAACAGTAATCCTAACTCTGAAAGTCAGGGAACAGTAATCCTAAATCTGAAAGTCAGGGAACAGTAATCCTGACTCTGAAAGTCAGGGAACAGTAATCCTAACTCTGAAAGTCAGGGAACAGTAATCCTAACTCTTCAAGCCAAGGAACAGTAATCCTAACTCTGAAAGTCAGGGAACAGTAATCCTAACTCTGAAAGCCAGGGAACAGTAATCCTAACTCTGAAAGCCAGGGAACAGTAATCCTAACTCTGAAAGCCAGGGAACAGTAATCCTAACTCTGAAAGCCAGGGAACAGTAATCCTAACTCTGAAAGCCAGGGAACAGTAATCCTAACTCTACAAACCAGGGAACAGTAATCCTAACTCTGAAAGTCAGGGAACAGTAATCCTAACTCTTCAAGCCAAGGAACAGTAATCCTAACTCTGAAAGTCAGGGAACAGTAATCCTAACTCTGAAAGGCAGGGAACAGTAATCCTAACTCTGAAAGCCAGGGAACAGTAATCCTAACTCTGAAAGTCAGGGAACAGTAATCCTAACTCTGAACGTCAGGGAACAGTAATCCTAACTCTGAAAGCCAGGGAACAGTAATCCTAACTCTGAAAGGCAGGGAACAGTAATCCTAACTCTACAAGCCAAGGAACAGTAATCCTAACTCTGAAAGTCAGGGAACAGTAATCCTAAATCTGAAAGTCAGGGAACAGTAATCCTGACTCTGAAAGTCAGGGAACAGTAATCCTAACTCTGAAAGCCAGGGAACAGTAATCCTAACTCTGAAAGTCAGGGAACAGTAATCCTAACTCTGAAAGCCAGGGAACAGTAATCCTAACTCTAAAAGTCAGGGAACAGTAATCCTAACTCTGAAAGCCAGGGAACAGTAATCCTAGCTCTGAAAGCCAGGGAACAGTAATCCTACCTCTGAAAGCCAGGGAACAGTAATCCTAACTCTACAAACCAGGGAACAGTAATCCTAACTCTACAAGCCAGGGAACAGTAATCCTAACTCTACAAGCCAGGGAACAGTAATCCTAACTCTGAACGTCAGGGAACAGTAATCCTAACTCTGAAAACCAGGGAACAGTAGTCCTAGTAGTCCCAGTAGTTCCCCCTCAGTCCTCCTCCCTCCTCCCCTCCCTCCCTCCCTCCCTCCCTCCCTCCCTCCCTCCTACCCCCTCCCTCCCTCCCTCCCTCCCTCCCCCTCCTACCCCCCCTCCTCCCTCCCTCCCTCCCTCCCTCCTACCTCTTTGGTTCTGTCCAGTTCATTGTGTAGAGCCTGGTTAGAGATCTCCACCTCCTCCTCCTCCTCCTCCTCCTCCTCCTCCTCCTCTCCTACCTCTTTGGTTCTGTCCAGTTCATTGTGTAGAGCCTGGTTAGAGATCTCACCTCCTCCTCCCCCTCTCCCCCTCCTCCTCCCCCCTCCTCCTCCTCCTCCTCCTCCTACCTCTTTGGTTCTGTCCAGTTCATTGTGTAGAGCCTGGTTAGAGATCTCCACCTCCTCCTCCTCCTCCTCCTCCTCCTCCTCCTCTCCTACCTCTTTGGTTCTGTCCAGTTCATTGTGTAGAGCCTGGTTAGAGATCTCCACCTCCTCCTCCTCCTCCTCCTCCTCCTCCTCCTCCTCTCCTACCTCTTTGGTTCTGTCCAGTTCATTGTGTAGAGCCTGGTTAGAGATCTCCACCTCCTCCTCCCCTCCCTCCCCCCCCTCCTCCTCCCTCCTACCTCTTTGGTTCTGTCCAGTTCATTGTGTAGAGCCTGGTTAGAGATCTCACCCCCCCTCCTACCCCCCCCCCCCCCTCCTCCCCCCTCCCTCCCTCCCTCCCTCCCCTCCTACCTCTTTGGTTCTGTCCAGTTCATTGTGTAGAGCCTGGTTAGAGATCTCCACCTCCCCCCCTCCTCCTCCCCCTCCACAGTCCTCCCTCCTACCTCTTTGGTTCTGTCCAGTTCATTGTGTAGAGCCTGGTTAGAGATCTCTCCTCCTCCCTCCTCCTCCCCCCCCTCCCCTGGAGACACAGTCACCTAGGGACCCTCCCTCCTCCCTCCTACCTCTTTGGTTCTGTCCAGTTCATTGTGTAGCCTGGTTAGAGATCTCCACCTCCTCCTCCTCCCCCCTCCCTCCTCCTCCTCCTCCTCCTCCTCCTCTCCTACCTCTTTGGTTCTGTCCAGTTCATTGTGTAGAGCCTGGTTAGAGATCTCCACCTCGATGATCCTCTGTCTCAGCAGCTCATTCTCATCTTCAGCCCTGGTCCTCTTGTCTTCTACATTCTCCAGCTCGTTGTGCAGACGCACTGACACATCTTTGGCCACCTGCACAGTGACACAGTTACACATGGAGACACAGTCACATAGAGGCACAGTCACATGGAGACACAGTCACATGGGGACACAGTCACATGGGGACACAGTCACATGGGGACACAGTTACAGTCACATGGGGACACAGTCACATGGGGACACAGTTACACAGTCACATAGAGACACAGTTACATGGGGACACAGTCACATGGGGACACAGTCACATGGAGACACAGTCACATGGGGACACAGTCACATAGGGACACAGTTACATAGGGACACAGTCACATGGGGACACAGTTACACAGTCACATAGAGACACAGTCACATAGAGACACAGTCACATAGAGACACAGTTACATGGGGACACAGTCACATGGGGACACAGTCACATGGAGACACAGTTACATGGGGACACAGTCACATAGAGACACAGTCACATGGGGACACAGTTACATAGGGACACAGTCACATGGGGACACAGTCACATGGGGACACAGTCACATGGGGACACAGTCACATGGGGACACAGTCACATAGGGACACAGTCACATGGGGACACAGTCACATGGGGACACAGTCACATGGGGACACAGTCACATGGGGACACAGTCACATGGGGACACAGTCACATGGGGACACAGTCACACAGGGACACAGTCACATAGGGACACAGTCACATGGGGACACAGTCACATGGGGACACAGTCACATGGGGACACAGTCACATGGGGACACAGTCACATGGGGACACAGTTACACAGTCACATGGGGACACAGTCACATGGGGACACAGTCACATGGGGACACAGTCACATGGGGACACAGTCACATGGGGACACAGTCACATAGGGACACAGTCACATGGGGACACAGTCACATAGGGACACAGTCACATGGGGACACAGTCACATGGGGACACAGTTACACAGGGACACAGGCACATGGGGACACAGTCACATGGGGACACAGTCACATGGAGACACAGTCACATGGGGACACAGTCACATGGGGACACAGTCACATAGAGACACAGTCACATGGGGACACAGTCACATGGGGACACAGTCACATGGGGACACAGTCACATGGGGACACAGTCACATGGGGACACAGTCACATGGGGACACAGTCACATGGGGACACAGTCACATGGGGACACAGTCACATGGGGACACAGTGACACAGTCACATGGGGACACAGTCACATGGGGACACAGTCACATAGGGACACAGTCACATGGGGACACAGTTACATAGAGGCACAGTCACATGGGGACACAGTCACATAGAGGCACAGTCACATGGGGACACAGTCACATGGGGACACAGTCACATGGGGACACAGTCACATAGAGGCACAGTCACATGGAGACACAGTCACATGGAGACACAGTCACATGGAGACACAGTCACATGGGGACACAGTCACATGGGGACACAGTCACATGGAGGCACAGTCACATGGGGACACAGTCACATGGAGGCACAGTCACATGGGGACACAGTCACATAGGGGCACAGTCACATGGGGACACAGTCACATGGGGACACAGTCACATGGGGACACAGTCACATGGGGACACAGTCACATAGAGGCACAGTCACATGGAGACACAGTCACATGGGGACACAGTCACATGGGGACACAGTCACATGGGGACACAGTCACATAGGGACACAGTCACATGGGGACACAGTCACATGGGGACACAGTCACATGGGGACACAGTCACATGGGGACACAGTCACATGGGGACACAGTCACATGGGACACAGTCACATGGGGACACAGTCACATGGGGACACAGTCACATGGGGACACAGTCACATGGTGACACAGTCACATGGGGACACAGTCACATGGGGACACAGTCACATGGGGACACAGTCACATGGGGACACAGTCACATGGGGACACAGTCACATGGAGACACAGTCACATGGAGACACAGTCACATGGGGACACAGTCACATGGAGACACAGTCACATGGAGACACAGTCACATGGGGACACAGTCACATGGGGACACAGTCACATGGGGACACAGTCACATGGGGACACAGTCACATGGGGACACAGTCACATGGGGACACAGTCACATGGGGACACAGTCACATGGGGACACAGTCACATGGGGACACAGTCACATGGGGACACAGTCACATGGGGACACAGTCACATGGGGACACAGTCACATGGGGACACAGTCACATAGGGACACAGTCACATGCGGACACAGTCACATGGGGACACAGTCACATGGAGTCATGTGTGACGTGTGAGAACAAGAAGTTTTGAAGACATTGAGGTACATAACACAGTACATAAACACAGTACATAACACAGTACATAAACGCAGTACATAACACAGTACATAAAACAGAACATGAACACAGAACATGAACACAGAACATGAACACAGTACATGAACACAGAACATGAACACAGAACATGAACACAGAACATGAACACAGAACATGAACACAGAACATGAACACAGAACATGAACACAGAACATGAACACAGTACATGAACACAGAACATGAACACAGTACATGAACACAGTACTATCAAAAATAATTTACTGGAACTTGTTACAAATGGAGGAGTCACCCATGATTCGCCAAACAATATTTTGAAAGAGGAAGGAAAGTAATTTAAGCATGTGTTTTTGTTTCAGTCTCCTCCGTCTCCACTAACCAAAGATAAATGATATGGATTTCTTTTCCTTTTAGTAATGTAAAATTAACATCTGTACAGAAAGACTCATGTGAAGGCCAAATTACAGAGGAGAAACTTATTGATGCAATTAAACCCTTTAAGGCTGAGAACTCCAGGGCTGGATGGCATAACAGTGGAGGTATACCAAACTCCAGGGCTAGATGGCATAACAGTGGAGGTATACCAAACTCCAGGGCTGGATGTCATACCAGTGGAGGTATACCAAACTCCAGGGCTAGATGACATACCAGTTGAAGTATACCAAACTCCAGGTCTAGATGTCATACCAGTGGAGGTATACCAAACTCCAGGGCTGGATGGCATAACAGTGGAGGTATACCAAACTCCAGGGCTGGATGACATACCAGGGAAGTATACCAAACTCCAGGGCTAGATGGCATACCAGTGGAAGTATACCAAACTCCAGGGCTAGATGGCATAACAGTGGAGGTATACCAAACTCCAGGGCTGGATGTCATACCAGTGGAGGTATACCAAACTCCAGGGCTAGATGACATACCAGTTGAAGTATACCAAACTCCAGGTCTAGATGTCATACCAGTGGAGGTATACCAAACTCCAGGGCTGGATGGCATAACAGTGGAGGTATACCAAACTCCAGGGCTAGATGGCATAACAGTGGAGGTATACCAAACTCCAGGGCTGGATGGCATAACAGTGGAGGTATACCAAACTCCAGGGCTAGATGGCATAACAGTGGAGGTATACCAAACTCCAGGGCTAGATGGCATAACAGTGGAGGTATACCAAACTCCAGGGCTGGATGGCATAACAGTGGAGGTATACCAAACTCCAGGGCTAGATGGCATAACAGTGGAGGTATACCAAACTCCAGGGCTAGATGTCATAACAGTGGAGGTATACCAAACTCCAGGGCTAGATGGCATAACAGTGGAGGTATACCAAACTCCAGGGCTGGATGGCATAACAGTGGAGGTATACCAAACTCCAGGGCTAGATGGCATACCAGTGGAGGTATACCAAACTCCAGGGCTGGATGGCATAACAGTGGAGGTATACCAAACTCCAGGGCTAGATGGCATAACAGTGGAAGTATACCCCAAAAAATGATATACTCAGAGGACCGTTATTAGCATGTTTTAACCACTACTCTATAAATGGTAGATTATCGGACACACAACAAGAAGGTCTGATATCATTATTACTGAAACAGGATCCAAGTGGTATATTTAAAGATCTATTCCATTTAAAGAAATGGAGGCCTCTTACACTTCAGTGTTGTGATGCAAAAATTCTAGCTAAATGCTTAGCGCATAGAATTAAAAAGGTATTTTCGGATATTATTCATCCTAATCAGAAAGGTTTTTTACATGGACGATACATTGGAGATAATATAAGACAAGTACTGGAAACAAAAGAACACTATGAAAAATCTGGGAAACCGGGCCTGGTTTCTATAGCTGAATTTGAAAAGGATTTTGATAAAGTACAACTGAAATGTATATGTAAATTCCTGGAATATTTCAATTTTGGAGAATCTCTTGTACAATAAATTAAAGTTATGTATAGTAACCCTATGTGTAAAATAGTAAATAATGGCTAGACCTCAGAAAGAATTAAACTGTCAAGAGGAGTAAAAACAAGGTTGTCCCCTATCGGCATATCTATTTATTATGGCCGTTGAAATGTTAGCTGTTAAAATCAGATCTAACAATAATATCAAGGGGTTACAAATCAAGGCCTTAAAAACAAAGGTGCCATTGTACGCTGATGATTCATGCTTTCTCTTTCTTTTAAAACCCACAATGTTGATCCCTCCACAGCCTCACAGATGATCTAGATACTTGTTCTAACCTCTCTGGTTTGAAACCAAATTGTGATAAGTGGATAATATCACGTATTGGATCACTAAAAAAAATATATATATAACTCTTACATTCGCGTGTAGTTTACCAATAAAATGGTCTGGCGGGGATTTATTTATTTAATTTTTTATTTAACTAGGCAAACGGAGTGGAGATGCCGGGGATTGAACCCGGGGCCTCACACATGCAACGCAATGGTGGAACAAACTCCCTCACGACGCCAGGACAGCGGAGTCAATCACCACCTTCCGGAGACACCTGAAACCCCACCTCTTTAAGGAATACCTAGGATAGGATAAGTAATCCTTCTCTCCCCCCCCCCCCTTTAAGATTTAGATGCACTATTGTAAAGTGACTGTTCTACTGGATGTCATAAGGTGAATGCACCAATTTGTAAGTCGCTCTGGATAAGAGCGTCTGCTAAATTACTTAAATGTAAATGTAATGTAAATGCTCTACCACTGAGCTTACATCCCCCTGTACATTTTACTTCCCCCTGTGATGTGGACATACTCAGTATACAAATCACAAAAGAAAGAAAAGCTCTCACTTCAATATATTTAATAGAAAGTTAGCAAAATAGATATGATTTTGCTACCATGGAAAGGGAAATACCTGTCTATTTTCAGAAAAATCACACTGATTAACTCTTTAATCATATCCCAGTGTTCTATGGGAAGGAATCTGGTTGATATCCCTTTAAATGGGCAATAGGGATGCGTAACAACAGAGAGGTTTCAAAAACAGGGGCACTTCCTGATTGGATTTTCCTCAGGTTTTAGCCTGCAATATCAGTTCTGTTTAACTCACAGACTAAATTTGGACAGTTTTGGAAACTTTAGAGGGTTTTCTATCCTAATCTGTTAATTATATGCATATTCTAGCATCTGGTCCTGAGAAATAGGCCATTTACTTTGGGAACCTTATTTTTCCAAACATAAAAATAGTGCCCCCTAGCTTCAAGAGGTTAAATTATATGAGCAGAATATATTCAATTTTATTTGTAATGGCAAACCAGACAAAATTAAACAGGTCTATTTATATAATTATTAAATATTAAAGCATTAGAGGTCTTACCTCGAGATCCTGACCAGGCTGGGCCACTCGTCAACAACACGTACCTCGAGATCCTGACCAGGTTGGACCACTCGTCAACAACACAGACCTTGTGGTCCTGACCAGGGTTGAGCCACTCGTCAACAACAGAGACCTTGTGGTCCTGACCAGGTTGGGCCACTCGTCAACAACACGTACCTTGTGGTCCTGACCAGGCTGGGCCACTCGTCAACAACACAGACCTTGTGGTCCTGACCAGGCTGGGCCACTCGTCAACAACACAGACCTTGATGTCCTGTTCCAGGTTGGACCACTAGTCAACAACACAGACCTTGTGGTCCTGACCAGGTTGGACCACTCGTCAACAACACAGACCTTGTGGTCCTGACCAGGTTGAGCCACTCGTCAACAACACAGACCTTGTGGTCCTGACCAGGTTGGGCCACTCGTCAACAACACAGACCTTGTGGTCCTGACCAGGTTGAGCCACTCGTCAACAACACGTACCTTGTGGTCCTGACCAGGTTGGGCCACTCGTCAACAACACAGACCTTGTGGTCCTGACCAGGTTGGACCACTCGTCAACAACACGTACCTTGAGATCCTGACCAGGTTGGGCCACTCGTCAACAACAGAGACCTTGTGGTCCTGTTCCAGGTTGGGCCACTCGTCAACAACACATACCTCGAGGTCCTGACCAGGCTACCGATACATTGGAGATAATATAAGACAAGTACTGGACCACTCGTCAACAACACAGACCTTGGGGTCCTGACCAGGTTGGACCACTCGTCACCAACACAGACCTTGGGGTCCTGACCAGGTTGGGCCACTCGTCAACAACACATACCTCGAGGTCCTGACCAGGTTGGGCCACTCGTCAACAACACATACCTCGAGGTCCTGACCAGGCTGGGCCACTCGTCAACAACACGTACCTTGGGGTCCTGACCAGGTTGGGCCCTCCACAGTCAACAACAGAGACCTTGTGGTCCTGACCAGGTTGGACCACTCGTCACCAACACAGACCTTGTGGTCCTGACCAGGTTGGACCACTCGTCAACAACACAGACCTTGTGGTCCTGACCAGGTTGGACCACTAGTCAACAACACAGACCTTGTGGTCCTGACCAGGTTGGACCACTAGTCAACAACACAGACCTTGTGGTCCTGACCAGGTTGGGCCACTCGTCAACAACACAGACCTTGTGGTCCTGACCAGGTTGGACCACTCGTCAACAACACAGACCTTGTGGTCCTGACCAGGTTGGGCCACTCGTCAACAACACAGACCTTGTGGTCCTGACCAGGTTGGACCACTCGTCAACAACACAGACCTTGTGGTCCTGACCAGGTTGGACCACTCGTCAACAACACAGACCTTGTGGTCCTGACCAGGTTGGGCCACTCGTCATACAAACAGAGACCTTGTGGTCCTGACCAGGTATGGACCAGAAAGTCAGCAACACAGACCTTGTAGTCCTGACCAGGTTGGGCCACTCGTCAACAACACAGACCTTGTGGTCCTGACCAGGTTGGACCACTAGTCAACAACACAGACCTTGGGGTCCTGACCAGGTTGGACCACTAGTCAACAACACAGACCTTGGGGTCCTGACCAGGTTGGACCACTCGTCAACATCAGTACCTTGTGGTCCTGACCAGGTTGGACCACTCGTCAACAACAGAGACCTTGTGGTCCTGACCAGGTTGGACCACTAGTCAACAACACAGACCTTGGGGTCCTGACCAGGTTGGGCCACTCGTTAACAACACAGACCTTGTGGTCCTGACCAGGTTGGGCCACTCGTCAACAACAGAGACCTTGTGGTCCTGACCAGGCTGGGCCACTCGTCAACAACACGTACCTCGAGATCCTGACCAGGTTGGACCACTCGTCAACAACACAGACCTTGTGGTCCTGACCAGGTTGAGCCACTCGTCAACAACAGAGACCTTGTGGTCCTGACCAGGTTGGGCCACTCGTCAACAACACAGACCTTGTGGTCCTGACCAGGGTGAGCCACTCGTCAACAACAGAGACCTTGTGGTCCTGACCAGGTTGGGCCACTCGTCAACAACACGTACCTTGTGGTCCTGACCAGGTTGGACCACTCGTCAACAACACAGACCTTGTGGTCCTGACCAGGTTGGGCCACTCGTCAACAACACAGACCTTGTGGTCCTGACCAGGTTGGACCACTCGTCAACAACACAGACCTTGTGGTCCTGACCAGGTTGAGCCACTCGTCAACAACACGTACCTTGTGGTCCTGACCAGGTTGGACCACTCGTCAACAACACAGACCTTGTGGTCCTGACCAGGTTGGACCACTCGTCAACAACACAGACCTTGTGGTCCTGACCAGGTTGGACCACTCGTCAACAACACAGACCTTGTGGTCCTGACCAGGTTGGGCCACTCGTCAACAACACAGACCTTGTGGTCCTGACCAGGTTGGACCACTCGTCAACAACACGTACCTCGAGGTCCTGACCAGGTTGGACCACTCGTCAACAACACAGACCTTGTGGTCCTGACCAGGTTGGACCACTCGTCAACAACACAGACCTTGTGGTCCTGACCAGGTTGGACCACTAGTCAACAACACAGACCTTGTGGTCCTGACCAGGTTGGACCACTCGTCAACAACACAGACCTTGTGGTCCTGACCAGGTTGGGCCACTCGTCAACAACACAGACCTTGTGGTCCTGACCAGGTTGGACCACTCGTCAACAACAGCGACCTTGTAGTCCTGACCAGGTTGGGCCACTCGTCAACAACACGTACCTTGTGGTCCTGACCAGGTTGGACCACTCGTCAACAACACAGACCTTGTGGTCCTGACCAGGTTGAGCCACTCGTCAACAACACGTACCTTGAGATCCTGTTCCAGGTTGCGTAGCAGCTCTCCATCTACATGTCCAGTCTGGGCCACTCTGAGGCTCTTCTGCTCCACCTTACGGAGACGGTACTGGAGGATCCGACAGTTCTTATTGGAGCGGTCCAGCTCCCTGCGTAACTCCTGCACCTGGTACACCTCCTCTTCCAGGTAACTGTCCCGGACTTCCTCCATCTCCGCACGCAGCTCCTCCACTTCATCCTGGAGGAGAGAGAGAGAGAGAGAGAGAGAGAGAGAGAGAGAGAGAGGTTGGGAACGTGAAGATATACCCTCTGGGATATGTTTGACTATTACTAGCATAGTAACGATAGACACAGCTGTTCTCTCTTCAGCCTCCACTGTCCACTAAAAGTTGACAAATCTTTTTGTACACACAGAGAGCATACTGTATGTCAACTACAACCAGCAAGACAATATTCATTCATAAGCAGCTCATAAGCATGGCATGGCAATGAATTGTGCGAGTTCATGTCACCCTGAACACAGAGACAGAAAGGCTTGGTTTTAAATATTTGACAAGTGGTTTCCATTAACCTTTCAAGTAAACAAGTTGACCTCCAATGCTGTCGCTACTGATTCTGTTCATGAAATCCATTTCCCCAGGTAAGCCGTGTAGAGTACAGTAGAGTAAGATATAGTAGAGTACAGTAGAGTAGGGTAGAGTAAGAGTACAGCATGATATAGTAGAGTAAAGTACAGTATGATATAGTAGAGTACAGTAGAGTACAGTACAGTACAGTAGAGTAGGGTAGAGTACAGTAGAGTACAGTAGATAGTGTAGAGTAAAGTACAGTATGATATAGTAGAGAACAGTAGGATATAGTAGAGTAGTGTAGAGTAAAGTACAGTAGGATATAGTGGAGTAGTGTAGAGTAAAGTACAGTAGAATATAGTAGAGTAAAGTAGGGTAGAGTAGTGTAGAGTAAAGTACAGTATGATATAGTTGAGTACAGTAGGATAAGGTAGAGTAGTGTAGAGTAAAGTACAGTATGATATAGTAGAGTAGGGTAGAGTACAGTAGAGATAGTGTAGAGTACAGTAGAGTAGTGTAGAGTAAAGTACAGTAGGATATAGTAGAGTAAAGTAAAGTAGAGTAGTGTAGAGTAAAGTACAGTATGATATAGTTGAGTACAGTAGGATAAGGTAGAGTAGTGTAGAGTAAAGTACAGCATGATATAGTAGAGTAGTGTAAAGTACAGCATGATATAGTAGAGTAGTGTAAAGTACAGCATGATATAGTAGAGTAGTGTAAAGTACAGCATGATATAGTAGAGTAGTGTAGAGTAAAGTACAGTAGGATATAGTAGAGTACAGTAGGGTAGAGTAAAGTACAGTGTGATATAGTAGAGAACAGTAGGATATAGTAGAGTACAGTAGAGTAGGGTAGAGTAGTGTGGAGTAAAGTACAGTAGGATATAGTAGAGTAAAGTACAGCATGATATAGTAGTGTAAAGTACAGTAGGATATAGTAGAGTACAGTAGAGTAGTGTAGAGTAAAGTACAGTAGGATATAGTAGAGTACAGTAGAGTAAAGTACAGTATGATATAGTAGAGTAAAGTACAGCATGATATAGTAGAGTAGTGTAGAGTACAGTAGGAAGTAGTAGGTATACTAGCCTATACAGGTAGAGTAGAGTAGCCTGTACAGGTAGAGTAGAGTAGCCTGTACAGGTAGAGTAGAGTAGCCTGTACAGGTAGAGTAGAGTAGCCTGTACAGGTAGAGTAGAGTAGCCTATACAGGTAGAGTAGAGTAGCCTATACAGGTAGAGTAGAGTAGCCTATACAGGTAGAGTAGAGTAGCCTATACAGGTAGAGTAGAGTAGCCTATACAGGTAGAGTAGAGTAGCCTATACAGGTAGAGTAGAGTAGCCTATACAGGTAGAGTAGAGTAGCCTATACAGGTAGAGTAGAGTAGCCTATACAGGTAGAGTAGAGTAGCCTATACAGGTAGAGTAGAGTAGCCTATACAGGTAGAGTAGAGTAGCCTATACAGGTAGAGTAGAGTAGCCTATACAGGTAGAGTAGAGTAGCCTATACAGGTAGAGTAGAGTAGCCTATACAGGTAGAGTAGAGTAGCCTATACAGGTAGAGTAGAGTAGCTTATACAGGTAGAGTAGAGTAGCCTATACAGGTAGAGTAGAGTAGCCTATACAGGTAGAGTAGAGTAGTGCCAACCTCAAATGGTATGGAGGAGCTGACTACCTGTAATGGTATGGAGGAGCTGACTACCTGTGATGGTATGGAGGACCCTACCCACCTGTAATGGTATGGAGGAGCTGACTACCTGTGATGGTGTGGAGGAGCTACCCACCTGTAATGGTGTGGAGGAGCTGACTACCTGTGATGGTGTGGAGGAGCTACCCACCTGTAATGGTATGGAGGAGCTGCCCACCTGTAATGGTGTGGAGGAGCTGACTACCTGTAATGGTATGGAGGAGCTGCCCACCTGTAATGGTGTGGAGGAGCTACCCACCTGTAATGGTGTGAAGGAGCAGACTACCTGTAATGGTATGGAGGAGCTGCCCACCTGTAATGGTATGGAGGAGCTGACTACCTGTAATGGTATGGAGTAGCTGACTACCTGTAATGGTATGGAGGAGCTGACTACCTGTAATGGTGTGGAGGAGTTGACTACCTGTAATGGTATGGAGGAGCTACCCACCTGTAATGGTGTGGAGGAGCTGCCCACCTGTAATGGTGTGGAGGAGCTGACTACCTGTAATGGTGTGGAGGAGCTGCCCACCTGTAATGGTGTGGAGGAGCTGACTACCTGTAATGGTATGGAGGAGCTGCCCACCTGTAATGGTGTGGAGGAGCTGACTACCTGTAATGGTATGGAGGAGCTGACTACCTGTAATGGTATGGAGGAGCTGACTACCTGTAATGGTATGGAGGAGCTGACTACCTGTAATGGTATGGAGGAGCTGCCCACCTGTAATGGTATGGAGGAGCTGACTACCTGTAATGGTATGGAGGAGCTGACTACCTGTAATGGTATGGAGGAGCTGCCCACCTGTAATGGTATGGAGGAGCTGACTACCTGTAATGGTATGGAGGAGCTGACTACCTGTAATGGTATGGAGGAGCTGACTACCTGTAATGGTGTGGAGGAGCTGACTACCTGTAATGGTATGGAGGAGCTGCCCACCTGTAATGGTGTGGAGGAGCTGACTACCTGTAATGGTGTGGAGGAGCTGCCCACCTGTAATGGTGTGGAGGAGCTGCCCACCTGTAATGGTATGGAGGAGCTGCCCACCTGTAATGGTGTGGAGGAGCTGACTACCTGTAATGGTATGGAGGAGCTGACTACCTGTAATGGTATGGAGGAGCTGACTACCTGTAATGGTATGGAGGAGCTGACTACCTGTAATGGTATGGAGGAGCTGCCCACCTGTAATGGTATGGAGGAGCTGACTACCTGTAATGGTATGGAGGAGCTGCCCACCTGTAATGGTATGGAGGAGCTGACTACCTGTAATGGTATGGAGGAGCTGACTACCTGTAATGGTGTGGAGGAGCTGCCCACCTGTAATGGTATGGAGGAGCTGACTAATGGAAATTCAGAGAGTCAGTTAAATCAATGGACAGGTTTGATACTATGTTTACCTGACACAGGGTAGTATTTTCTTCTGAGGCTGAGCAGACCATTCTGGGTAGTAGTACCACATCACTGAGTCATCAACAGGACTGTTATTAGCTGTGACTCAAGTAAAGTCTTCATTTCCTGAGATCATCTTGTTTAATGTTTGCTTTGCATGGTGGATAGCGACTGCTCTGGAATCTGCTTGTCAACGCACCGACTTGAAGTGGAAAGGGTGATTATTGTAAAAGTTGTCAATGTGTTATATCACAATACTGATAACATGATCATAAACCATCATTAACCGACATGATCCAACAGCACTTTAATATAACTTCCGTTTCTGTTCCCTGAAATAATCAATAAACTTATATTGATTTTGTGATTTAATGATACTATTATGTTGCAGGAATAGAAGAGAGAGCTGTCGGAGTTGTGGTTGTGTTATGTAGTGGGAGAGAGGGGAGAGTGAGAGACCCTTAAATTGAAATTGCAATTGAGAGAAACAGACATAATGAGAGTGTGAGAGCGAAAGAGAGGAGAAAAAGAGACATAGACAGACAGAGAGAAGTGGGGAGAGTGGAAAGAGGGAGGAGAGGAAGTGTGTGACTATGGCCCCAGCTGTCTGACTATTTGAACACCTGACAATGTAACATAGTACACAAAAATTCCGGGACACTCAAATTAGTATGATAGCTAACATTAGCCACCTAGCTAACATTAGCCACCTAGATAACGTTAGCCACCTAGATAACATTAGCCACCTAGATAACGTTAGCCACCTAGATAACATTAGCCACCTAGCTAACGTTAGCCACCTAGCTAACGTTAGCCAAGAAATGGAATTCGTAACATATACGTTTTGCAAATTCGTAACAGATCATCAAATCAAATGTATTTATAAAGCCCTTTTTACATTAGCAGATTTGACAAAGTACTTCATATAAAAACCCAGCAGTCTAAAACCCCAAACAGCAAGCAATGCAGATGTAGCAGCACAGTGGCTAGGAAAAACTCCCTAGAAAGACCAAAAACCTAGGAAGAAACCTAGAGAGGAACCAGGCTCTGAGGGGTGGCCAGTCCTCTTCTGGCTGTGCCAGGTGGAGATTAAAGAGTACGTGGCCATTTAAGGCCAGATCGTTCTTCAAGGTGGTCAAACATTCATAGATGACCAGCAGGGTCAAATAATAATAATCACAGTGGTTGTAGAGGATGCAACAGGAGTAAACAGAGGATGCAACAGGAGTAAATGTGGGATTGTTCTTAACATACGAAGTGGATGATGGACATCCAAAAATGAATAGAAATGTAACACACACTGGCTTTGGGAAGTATTCAGAGGCCTGGATTTTCTCCACATTTTCTTACGTTACAGCCTTCTTCTAAAATGTATTAAATACATTTTTTTAAATCCTCTGCAATCTACACACAATACCGCATAATGACAAAGTGGAAACAGGTTTTTAGAAATGTTTGCTAATGTATTAAAAATATAAATAAATTTAAAAAGGTCCTACAGTTGACAGTGCATGTCAGAGCAAAAACCAAGCCATGAGATTTTTACCTTGTCAGCTCGGTTACTAGTCCAACGCTCTAACCACTAGGCTAACCCGCCGCCCTTGGTAAATTGTCTATATAAGGTCCCACAGTTAACAGTGCATGTCGGGGGGAATAACCAAGCCAGGAGGTCGAAGGAATTGTCCGTAGAGCTCAGAGACAGGATTGTGTCGAGGCACAGATCTGGGGAAGGGTAACAACACATTTCTGGAGCATTGAAGGTCCCCAAGAACACAGTGGCCTCCATCATTCTGAAATGGAAGAAATGTGGAACCACCAAGACTCTTCCTAGAACACAGTGGCCTCCATCATTCTGAAATGGAAGAAATTTGGAACCACCAAGACTCTTCCTAGAACACAGTGGCCTCCATCATTCTGAAATGGAAGAAATGTGGAACCACCAAGACTCTTCCTAGAACACAGTGGCCTCCATCATTCTGAAATGGAAGAAATGTGGAACCACGAAGACTCTTCCTAGAACACAGTGGCCTCCATCATTCTGAAATGGAAGAAGTTTGGAACCACCAAGACTCTTCCTAGAACACAGTGGCCTCCATCATTCTGAAAATGGAAGAAACTCTTCCTAGAACACAGTGCCTCCATCATTCTGAAATGGAAGGAACCACAAAAACAAGACTCTTCCTAGAACACAGTGACCTCCATCATTCTGAAATGGAAGAAATGTGGAACCACCAAGACTCTTCCTAGAACACAGTGGCCTCCATCATTCTGAAATGGAAGAAGTTTGGAACCACCAAGACTCTTCCTAGAATACAGTGGCCTCCATCATTCTGAAATGGAAGAAGTTTGGAACCACCAAGACTCTTCCTAGAACACAGTGGCCTCCATCATTCAGAAATGGAAGAAGTTTGGAACCACGAAGACTCTTCCTAGAACACAGTGGCCTCCATCATTCTGAAATGGAAGAAATGTGGAACCACCAAGACTCTCCCAAACTGACCAATCAGGGGAGAAGGGCCTTGGTCAGGGAGGTGTCCAAGAACCAGATGGTCACTATGACAGAGCTCTGTCAGAGTTCCTCTGTGGAGATGGGACAACCTTCCAGAAGGACAACCATCTCTGCAGCACTCCACCAATTAGGCCTTTATGGTAGAGTGGCCAGACAGAAGCCACTCCTCAGTAAAAGGCACATGACAGCCCGCTTGGAGTTATGAAACCAAGATGGAACTCTTTAGCCTGACAGGACAACGACCCTAAGCACACAGCCAAGACAACGCAGAAGTGGCTTCGGTCTCTGAATGTCCTTGAGTTGCCCAGCCAGAACCCGGAATTGAACCCGATCGAACATCTCTGGAGAGACCTGAAAATAGCTGTGCAGCAACGCTCCCCATCCAACCTGACAGAGCTTGAGAGGATCTGCAGAGAAGAATGGGAGAAACTCCCCAAATACATGTGTGCCAAGTTTGTAGCTACATTCCCACGAAGACTCGATGTTGAAATTTATGCCAAAGGTACTTCAACAAAGTACTGAGTAAAGGGTCTGAATACTTATGTAAATGTTTTTTTTATATATATTTTTTTTAGGCAAATTAGCAAACATTCCTAAAAACCTGTTTTTGCTTTGTAAATATGGGGTATTGTGTGTAGATTAATGAGTAAAAAAAAAACGATTTAATCAATTTTAGAATAAGGCTGTAATGTAAAAAAAAAAAGTAAAGGGGTCTGAATACTTTCCGAAGGCACTGTATAATACTAATTGGAGTGTTTCGGACTTAAGTTTACTATGTTACGTCTACCCCTGAGTCCAGGTTGGACATTTGACAGCTATCAAGGTCCTCTGGGACTGGCCCATTATGAAGAGAGGAGAGGAGAGAGAATATACAGCATAACCGAGATAGCCTAAAGCAAAAATGTTTGTTTGAAAATTTGTAAATTGGATTTAGTGTAGGCATAGAGTTTATGTGTGTACTAGTGAATGTCATCATACACTATATAAACAAAAGTATGTGGACACCCCTTCAAATTAGTGGATTTAGCGATTTCAGCCTCACCCGTTGCCAACAGGTGCATAAAATCGAGCACACGGCCATGCAATCTCCATAGACAAACATTGGCAGTGTAACGGTCTTACTGAAGAGCTCGGTGACTGTGTGGCATCGTCATAGGATGCCACGTTTCCAACAAGTCAGTTTGTCAAATTTCTGCCCTGCTGGAGCTGCCCCCTGGTCAACTGTAAGGGCTGTTATTGTGAAGTGGAAACGTCTAGGAGCAACACCGGCTCAGTCGGGAAATGGTAGACCACACAACTTCACAGAACGGGACCACTGAGTGCTGAAGCGCATAAAAATCGTCTGTCCTCGGTTGCAACACTCACTACAGAGTTCTTAACAGTTTCTGTCAGCACAATAACTGTTAGTCAGGAGCTTCATGAAATGGGTTTCCATGGCCGGGCAGCTGCTTACAAGCCTCACATCACCATGCACAATGCCAAGCCTCACATCACCATGCACAATGCCAAGCCTCACATCACCATGCACAATGCCAAGCCTCACATCACCATGCACAATGCCAAGTCTCACATCACCATGCACAATGCCAAGCCTCACATCACCATGCACAATGCCAAGCCTCACTCAAGTGGAAAGCCTTCCCAGAAGAGTGGAGGCTGTTATAGCGGCAATGTTCCAACATCTAGTGGAAAGCCTTCCCAGAAGAGTGGAGGCTGTTATAGTAGCAATGTTCCAACATCTAGTGGAAAGCCTCCCAGAAGAGTGGAGGCTGTTATAGCAGCAATGTTCCAACATCTAGTGGAAAGCCTTCCCAGAAGAGTGGAGGCTGTTATGCACAATGCAATGTTCCTACATCTAGTGGAAAGCCTTCCCAGAAGAGTGGAGGCTGTTATAGCGGCAATGTTCCAACATCTAGTGGAAAGCCTTCCCAGAAGAGTGGAGGCTGTTATAGCGGCAATGTTCCAACATCTAGTGGAAAGCCTTCCCAGAAGAGTGGAGGCTGTTATAGCGGCAATGTTCCAACATCTAGTGGAAAGCCTTCCCAGAAGAGTGGAGGCTGTTATAGCAGCAATGTTCCAACATCTAGTGGAAAGCCTTCCCAGAAGAGTGGAGGCTGTTATAGCAGCAATGTTCCAACATCTAGTGGAAAGCTTTCCCAGAAGAGTGGAGGCTGTTATAGCAGCAATGTTCCAACATCTAGTGGAAAGCCTTCCCAGAAGAGTGGAGGCTGTTATAGCAGCAATGTTCCAACATCTAGTGGAAAGCCTTCCCAGAAGAGTGGAGGCTGTTATAGCAGCAATGTTCCAACATCTAGTGGAAAGCTTTCCCAGAAGAGTGGAGGCTGTTATAGCAGCAATGTTCCAACATCTAGTGGAAAGCCTCCCAGAAGAGTGGAGGCTGTTATAGCAGCAATGTTCCAACATCTAGTGGAAAGCCTTCCCAGAAGAGTGGAGGCTGTTATAGTAGCAATGTTCCAACATCTAGTGGAAAGCCTCCCAGAAGAGTGGAGGCTGTTATAGCAGCAATGTTCCAACATCTAGTGGAAAGCCTTCCCAGAAGAGTGGAGGCTGTTATAGCAGCAATGTTCCTACATCTAGTGGAAAGCCTTCCCAGAAGAGTGGAGGCTGTTATAGCGGCAATGTTCCTACATCTAGTGGAAAGCCTTCCCAGAAGAGTGGAGGCTGTTATAGCGGCAATGTTCCAACATCTAGTGGAAAGCCTTCCCAGAAGAGTGGAGGCTGTTATAGCGGCAATGTTCCAACATCTAGTGGAAAGCCTTCCCAGAAGAGTGGAGGCTGTTATAGCGGCAATGTTCCAACATCTAGTGGAAAGCCTTCCCAGAAGAGTGGAGGCTGTTATAGCAGCAATGTTCCAACATCTAGTGGAAAGCCTTCCCAGAAGAGTGGAGGCTGTTATAGCTGCAATGTTCCAACATCTAGTGGAAAGCCTTCCCAGAAGAGTGGAGGCTGTTATAGCAGCAATGTTCCAACATCTAGTGGAAAGCCTTCCCAGAAGAGTGGAGGCTGTTATAGCAGCAATGTTCCAACATCTAGTGGAAAGCCTTCCCAGAAGAGTGGAGGCTGTTATAGCAGCAATGTTCCAACATCTAGTGGAAAGCTTTCCCAGAAGAGTGGAGGCTGTTATAGCAGCAATGTTCCAACATCTAGTGGAAAGCCTTCCCAGAAGAGTGGAGGCTGTTATAGCAGCAATGTTCCAACATCTAGTGGAAAGCCTTCCCAGAAGAGTGGAGGCTGTTATAGCAGCAATGTTCCAACATCTAGTGGAAAGCCTTCCCAGAAGAGTGGAGGCTGTTATAGCAGCAATGTTCCAACATCTAGTGGAAAGCTTTCCCAGAAGAGTGGAGGCTGTTATAGCAGCAATGTTCCAACATCTAGTGGAAAGCCTTCCCAGAAGAGTGGAGGCTGTTATAGCAGCAATGTTCCAACATCTAGTGGAAAGCTTTCCCAGAAGAGTGGAGGCTGTTATAGCAGCAATGTTTCAACATCTAGTGGAAAGCCTCCCCAGAAGAGTGGATGCTGTTATAGCAGCAAAGGGGAGGGAGACCAACTCCATATGTTAATACCCTTGCATTTTGGAATGAGATATTCGACAAGCGAAGTGTCCATATACTTTTGATAATATCGTGTATTTGGAGGACAGATTTTCTTTTACAATTTGAAATGTACTTAACTGCTATAACTAACTAACTAACTAACTAACTAACTAACTAACTAACTAACTAACTAACTAACTAACTGCTCTGCAATATGAAACTGATGTTGGTCAGACAAAATGATTGTGTTCTTCTACTTTCCTGATGTCATTGGGGTTCATTGTAATAGTCCTAACATAACATAACTTGATGATACACAACAATACAGAGAGAGAGAACATTACCAACTAGTCAACTATATGGAGAGAAATAGCAGGTACATGTCAGGGTAAACCAGCAGTGGAGGGTTTGGGGGGGGGGTCACTGAAGCTTTACAAACAGTAATACAGTGAATCACACTATCATCAATGAGGCTATTACTATGCGGGCAGCCTACAGAACAGCAATGGGTGATGCAGAAACCACAGTATGGATTACAAACATAGAAACAGAAATCATTTCCCGCGGCCTCTTTTTACCTTGAGGTATTCGTTTTCAGAGCGGAGATCTTCTATTTCCCGCAAAAAATCCTCCTCGATTATCTCTTTGCTACATTCCAGTTTTATCAATTGTGCGGTGGTCGATGCTTTCTCATGTTTACTCCCCTCTCCTCCGTGAGCACCTGGTCCTGGAGCCTGAGACATGCCGCCTTTCCCAGCAGCCGCGGGGCTACCCTCCGCGGTGCGCAACGAACCAACACCACTACCGGCAGTAGCCCCTGCCGCTCTGGCCGCGTCTGACGCTGATGCTGCCGCCTGGACAGGATGATCAACCTGATCCCTGTCGCTGAACCCGGAGCCTCCCGACTCCCCATCGCTGCTTGCGGCCGCGGCCAGGCGCTGTTCATCGGATAGGGGTTCGGAGGGACAGTCAGAGAGATCGGAGCTACTGTCGGTCTGACTGACCCTGCTACCGAGGGGGGTAGCGCCGGTTGGGACGCGGATTGGGGAGCCAAGGCTGAGCGGGCCGTGGTGAGACGCGGTCAGCGTGGCTATTTTACTCTTCTTGGCTTTGAGGGCGAGGTGTGGACTGCTGGTGCTGCTGTCCGGGCTCGGTTTGCTGGCGCTTGCAGTGGTCGGTTTAGGTTCGAGCGCCGCATTTTGAATGACCTTAACCGTCTTCTTCGTGACTGTCGAAGACTTGGTGCTGTGACTTTTCACGGTGGCTGGTTTGTTATCCTTCGCTCCGGTTGGGGTGCGCCTGGATATGCGGCTTTGATTGGATGATAAGGCCACTGGGGAAGAGGAGTGCTGCTGCTTGGTGAGTTTGGGGGATTTTGGTACGATAGCCGCTGGTTTGGGCGAGGAGCGGACATCCTTCAGGAACGGCCTGGCCGGAGATGGTGCTCGGTTTAACCGTTTCTTCTCCAACTGGTGGTTTGGCGGTTTGGTGGGTTCGCTGGTCCCAGAGCCACTGGAACGATCCATATTACAACACTCCGACGATACCGGTGGAGAATATGTAGAGGACGGGAGGGGGTTGATAGATCAACAAATGATCAGTCCACGACACACATAAATAATACATTTGACAGCCAGCCGACAGCAGCAGAAACACAGCCCCTGTCTCCCCGTTGTTCTCATCACTCCCGGGATGCGCACCCCGGTCCTTTAGGCTATTCGCGGTTTTATTCCATTCGGTCTGATTAGGTAAATATCATCGGCTACATTCACCAGGTTGTCATTGTACTCCCCTCTACGGTACCGGCAGCCCGGTGGCTCCGCTCGGTCTCCTTGAAGGAATCGCTGAAATAAACGAGATTATTGTAGCCTAAATAAACCGATGCGACACAGATGGAATCTGCAGTGTTGCTAATTGTAAGGTTTGGATATAAATGAATCCAGTCGTATTGTTGGTCCCTGATACGACTCGTCCTCCTCCTCGCTCTCTGGGCCCCCGTCTGTCCGTGTGTCGGCTGCTCGCGGTCTTTTGCACCTTTCCCACTCCTTCCGTATATCTGACAAGGAAAATCTGCAATCGCTGCGGTATGTAATGACTAGACGGGATACATCTTTTGTCGGATTTGACTTTTCATAGCAGGTTAGAATTCACG
This sequence comes from Oncorhynchus keta, assembly GCF_023373465.1. Classification (NCBI taxonomy): domain Eukaryota; kingdom Metazoa; phylum Chordata; class Actinopteri; order Salmoniformes; family Salmonidae; genus Oncorhynchus; species Oncorhynchus keta. Next base: position 1,184,038 of record NC_068443.1, on the reverse strand, counting down.
CGGCAGGTTAGAATAATTAACGTAGCAGGTTATGATAATTAGGTTAAGGGTATGAAAATGGTTTTGGGCGATAGCTAAAAATGCTTAGTAATATTTATACTTTTGCGGTTCATTTGAATTTGACAAAAGCTGTATCCCTTCTAACCATGACCTTGCGGTCTCGAACCTGGCTGAAGCCTACCGTGGTTCCTAATGTAGGCGCATGCGCGTTGTTTCTCACAAAACCCCAATACACCCCTGAGTAGATGGTAATGTAACAACATACACTGAACAACAATATAAACGCAACAAGTCTTGGTTCCATGTTTCATGACCTGAAATAAAAGAGCCCAGAAATGTTCCATACGCACAAAAAGCTTATTTCTCTGAAATGTTGTGTAAAAATGTGTTTATATCCCTGTTAGTGAGCATTTCTCCTTTGCCAAGATAATCCATCCACCTGACAGGTGTGGCATATCAAGAAGCTGATTAAACAGCATGATCATTACACAGGTGAACCTTGTGCTGGGGGCACGTTTTGAGGCAGTGTGCAATTGGCAGTGCTGTTGCCAGAGAATTGAATGTTAATTTCTCTACCATAAGAGGCCAACTTTGTTTTAAAGAATTTGGCAGTACGTCCAACCGGCCTCACAACCGCAGACCACGCCAGCCCAGGACCTCCACATCCCGCGGGATCGTCTGGGGGTGGGAGTGCCTTGCTCCCAAGTGGGTGGGTCTGTCTCCCCAGTGGGCGGGTCTGTCTCCCCAGTGGGCGGGTCTGTCTCCCCAGTGGGCGGGTCTGTCTCCCAAGTGGGCGGGTCTGTCTCCCCAGTGGGCAGGTCTGTCTTCCAAGTGGGCGGGTCTGTCTCCCCAGTGGGTGGGTCTGTCTCCCCAGTGGGCGGGTCTGTCTCCCCAGTGGGCGGGCCCCTGCCCTCTCAGGCCCTCTCATCCCTGCACCCAGTCATGTAAAATCCATAGATTAGGGCCTAATTTATTTTATTTAAATTGACAGATTTTTTTTATTTTTATTTCGAAATGTTATCTTTATTTACAGTTTCCTTATATGAACTGTAATTCAGTAAATTCTTTGAAATGGTTGCCTGTTTTGTTTTATATTTGTGTTCAGTATATTTTCTCCACAACTATGTATACTTTTTTCTGTATTTTACAAAGTTTAAAATGTAAGCAGTAATTCAACAAGTAAAAAACAGAGCCCCATCATCATACAATAGTTTGCGTATAAATATACAGAGTACGTCTCACATTGGCACCCTATTCCCTATCTAGGGCATTACTTTTGACCGGGGTCCATTGGCACCCTATTCCCTATATAGGGCATTACTTTTGACCGGGGTCCATTGGCACCCTATTCCCTATTTATAGGGCATTACTTTTGACCGGGGTCCATTGGCACCCTATTCCCTATTATAGGGCATTACTTTTGACCGGGGTCCATTGAGTCCATAGTAGCCTTAGGGAATAGGGTGCCATTTGGGATGTAGAATATAACAACAGTCACACAGTACAAGATCATTTTATTTAACTTAGGCAAGTCAATTAAGAACAAATTCTTATTTTCAATGACTGCCTTGTTCATGGACAAAACGACAGACCTTGTCAGCTCAGGGACTCGATCTTGCAACCTTTCGGTTACTAGTCCAACGCTCTAACCACTAGGCTATCTGCCGCCCCTCCCCTCTAACCACTAGGCTACCTGCCGCCCCTCCCCTCTAACCACTAGGCTATCTCTAACCACTAGACTTGCTGCCTCCTCTACACTAACCCTAGACCCCTCCCCTCTAACCACTAGGCTACCTGCCGCCTCTACACTCTAACCACTAGGCTACCTGCCGCACCTACACTCTAACCACTAGACTACCCTGCCGCCCCTCCACTCTAACCACTAGGCTATCTGCCGCCCCTCCCCTCCCCTCTAACCACTAGGCTACCTGCCGCCTCTACACTCTAACCACTAGGCTACCTGCTGCCCCTCCACTCTAACCACTAGACTACCCTGCCGACCCAGAATACACACTGAACAAAAATATAAACACAACATGCAACAATTTCAAAGATTTTACTGAGTTACAGTTCATATAAGGAAATCAGTCAAATCAGTTGAAATTGGGTCCTAATCTATGGATTCCACATGACTGGGAATACAGATCTGCATCTGTTGGTCACAGATACCTTTAATAAAAAGAGGTAGGGGTTTGGATCAGAAAACCAGTCAGTATCTGGTGTGACCACCATTTGCCTCATGCAGCGTGACACATCTCCTTCACATAGAGTTGATCAGGCTGTTGATTGGGACCTGTGGAATGTTGTCCCACTCCTCTTCAATGGCTGTGGGAAGTTGCTGGATATTGGAGGGAACTGGAACATGCTGACGGACACGTCGATCCAGAGCATCCCAAACATGCTCAATGGGTGACATGTCTGGTGATTATGCAGGCTATGGAAGAACTGGGACATTTTCAGCTTCCAGGAATTGTGTACAGATCCTTGCAACATGGGGCCGTGCATTATCATGCTGAACATGAGATGATGGCGGTGGATGAATGGCACGACAATGGGCCTCAGGATCTCGTCACGGTATCGCTGTGCATTCAAATTGCCATCGATAAAATGCAATTGTGTTTGTTGTCTGTAGCTTATGCCTGCCCATACCATAATCCAAAGGGGCACTCTGTTCACAACGTTGACATCAGCAAACCGCTCGCCCACACGACGCCGTCTGCCCGGTACATTTGAATCTGGGATTCATCCGTGAAGATCACACTTCTCCAGCGGCCATCGAACGTGAGCATTTGCCCACTGAAGACGGCTCCGACGCTGAACTGCAGTCAGGTCAAGACCCTGGTGAGGATGTGGAGGTCCTGGGCTGGCCTGGTGACACATGTTCTGCGGTTGTGAGGCCGGTTGGAGGCGGCTTATGGTAGAGAAATTACAATTATATTCTCTGGCAACAGCTCTGGTGGACATTCCTGCAGTCAGCATGCCAATTGCACGCTCCCTCAAAACTTGAGACATCTGTGGCATTGTGTTGTTTGACAAAACTGCAGACTTTAGAGTGGCCTTTTATTGTCCCCAGCACAAGGTGCACCTGTGTAATGATCATGCTGTTTAATCAGATTCTTGATATGCCACAACTCTCAGGTGGATGGATTATCTTGGCAAAGGAGAAATGCTGACTAACAGGGATGTAAACAAATTTGTGCACAAAATTTGAGAAAAAAAAAGCTTTTTGTTCGTATGGAACATTTCTGGGATCTTTTATTTCAGGGACCAACACTTTACAGGTTGCGTTTATATTTTTTGTTAAGTATATTTCAAATAAAAATACAATAAAATGTGTCTGACAGTAGTTGGTAATAAATATATATAACTCTTTATTTTCCCTTCATTAGTTAAAGAATACCACAAATCCACTTTAAAAACATGCCAACTGTTATTATCTTCCAAATAACGAATTGATTAATACAAAACAGGGACAGGGTCAATTCCAATGGAAGTCAACGACTTCAGGAAATTAACTGAACAAGGGCATCTATTTTCAGTGACTTCTGGGTAGTCTGAAAAGGAGAAGATATTTATCTTAAACATTTTATTTTTTTTATTTTTTTTTTACACGCTTTGGATTTTAAAAACTCATATCACTTCCTGAATTAACTGACGCCAATCCCGATACAAAGTATAGTCTTTCGTCTTTAGAGGACACATATACTGTATGTCACAGAAGATTGCATTGTAAACAGTATATGTAATCTGACGCAGCACAGTATGGTAAGGCTTGTCTACAGGACAGAGATCATGGTTAATGCCATGTTAAATTGTTAACTGTGTTAGTGTACATTTGTTTAATATCTGATATCAATCTTCAATCAATCTTATAATATTTTAATTGATTGTTAGAATGGGAAGCACAGATCAAGAATCAATCTAAAACATGTAACCAGGAGTGGAATTGAAGGAAAAATCAAAATGGCTCAGTTACCACTGTCATAGTACTAGGAATTCAGCTCATTTTCCCCACCCAATTCCACCCTGCATGTAAACCAATACCACATGCACCCCAAAACTCAGCACAAACGCTTCCAAGTGAAAACCACAAACGCATGAACTTGCATGAACTCTAAAGACTTGAATCTGGTCCTAGAAGGGACCCCAATAATCAAGGTCCTAGAAGGGACCCCAATAATCAAGGTCCTAGAAGGGGCTGCTATAATCAAGGTCCTAGAAGGGACCCCAATAATCAAGGTCCTAGAAGGGACCCCAATAATCAAGGTCCTAGAAGGGACCCCAATAATCAAGGTCCTAGAAGGGGCCCCAATAATCAAGGTCCTAGAAGGGGCCCCAATAATCAAGGTCCTAGAAGGGACCCCAATAATCAAGGTCCTAGAAGGAGCGCCAATAATCAAGGTCCTAGAAGGGGCTGCTATAATCAAGGTCCTAAAAGGGACCCAAATAATCAAGGTCCTAGAAGGGGCTGCTATAAACAAGGTCCTAGAAGGGGCTGCTATAATCAAGGTCCTAGAAGGGACCCCAATAATCAAGGTCCTAGAAGGGGCTGCTATAATCAAGGTCCTAGAAGGGACCCCAATAATCAAGGTCCTAGAAGGGGCTGCTATAATTAAGGTCCTAGAAGGGACCCCAATAATCAAGGTCCTAGAAGGGACCCCAATAATCAAGGTCCTAGAAGGGACCCCAATAATCAAGGTCCTAGAAGGGGCTGCTATAATCAAGGTCCTAGAAGGGACCCCAATAATCAAGGTCCTAGAAGGGGCTCCAATAATCAAGGTCCTAGAAGGGGCTCCAATAATCAAGGTCCTAGAAGGGGCTCCAATAATCAAGGTCCTAGAAGGGACCCCAATAATCAAGGTCCTAGAAGGGACCCTAATAACCAAGATCCTAGAAGGGACCCCAATAATCAAGGTCCTAGAAGGGACCCTAATAACCAAGATCCTAGAAGGGGCCGCTATAATCAAGGTCCTAGAAGGGGCCGCTATAATCAAACAGAAAAAGATAACGGCGCTGGTTAAATGACAGTTATGTATGAAGTAGGGACCCCTAGACACTAATCTAAAAAGGTCCATTTGTGTCTATTCCTCCCTAATTGCTCAAGGATTAGGACAGGTGAGTTACGTGTCATTGAATCAGTGCATTAGTGTATTTGACTTAGTTGTACTGACTAGCCAATCAGCAGTGACCATTGGGGTTAGTAATAACAGTTTACTGAACAGGTATCAGGGTCAGATATATCACTGGACAAAATCTTTAGGTGCATAAATTAGCCAATCGATGATAAATAATACAACTGGCAGACAAAGGTCTTTATTTATTTTTTTAGATCAAGCAACTATTATTCTCTCGGGGTTTAGGATTCTGTGTCTTCTTACGTAAAGCCTGTTAGCTTACTTCAAAATATATTTTTTAGCATATTGACCTAAAACATTATGCGCATATTGATAAAACATGTTGGAATCCCAATTTAAGCAAAGACCAATGTGAGCGACACTCTTCTTTCAGTTGGTTGGTAGGCTTCAGATCTTAGGTTTATCTTTCAAACATTACTATGACAACTAGCTAATCTGGGCAGGATGGACTCTCTAACTGGTCTAAAACATCATTAACTGGTTGGGGTTTGATCCATGTAGACCGACAGCAGATGTAGACCTAGGCATTGAGGTTAATAGTTCATTATATATCAATCCATGAGTCAAGTTAAGGTCAATTCCGGGGTCAATCTCAATACTGTTTGTGCAATTTGCCACCACCAAGCCTTTCCAACAACAATGGAATTTAACAAAAAAAAAATCTTATTAGCGTTCGTCTTTCTAAATTCAGCGCAGAATTTTTTTTTTTTTTTTAATTTTATCTTTATTTAACCAGGCAAGTCAGTTAAGAACATATTCTTATTTTCAATGAAGGCCTGAGAACAGTGGGTTAACAGCCTGTTCAGGGGCAGAACGACAGAGTTGTCAGCTCGGGGGTTTGAACTCGCAACCTTCCGGTTACTAGTCCACTAGGCTACGCTGCCGCCCCAACATTTGATAACATCTTTATGGAGGGATCACCTTTAAGTGATAGTCCGAACCATGAAAAACAGTCCCAGACCTCTTTATTCCTCCTCCACCAAACTTTACAGTTGGCACTATGTATTGGGATGGTGAAGATGTGATTCATCACTCCAGAGAACCCGTTCCCACTGTTCCAGAGTTTCAATCGCAGTGAGCTTTACAGCACTCCATCCGACGCTTGACATTGCGCATTGGTGATCTTAGGCTTGTGTGCGGTTGCTCAGCCATGGAATCTCATTTCATGAAGCTCCCGACGAACAGTTATTACGCTGACATTGCTTCGAGAGGCAGTTTGAAACTCGATAGTGAGTGTTGCAACCGAGGACAAACAATTTTTATGTACAATGTCCTTCAGCACTCGGCGGTCCCGTTCTGTGGGCTTGTGTGGTCTACCACTTCTCGGCCGAGCCGTTGTTGCTCCTAGAAGTTTACACTTCACAATAACAGCACTTACAGTTGACCGGGGGCAGCTCCAGCAGGGCAGAAATTTGACAAACTGACTTGTCGGAAAGGTGCCATCCTATGACGGTGCCACGTTGAAAGTCACTGAGCTCTTCAGTAAGGCCATTCTACTGCCAATGATTGTCTATGGAGATTGCATGGCTGTGTGCTCGATTTTATACACCGGTCAGCAACGGGTGTGGCTGAAATAGCCAAACCACTCATTCGAAAGGGGTCTACATACTGTTGTGTATATAGTGTAGCTCTTGTCTTCATAGTGACTGTACGTAGCTACCTCCTCCTGTCTTCATAGTGACTGTACGTAGCTACCTCCTCCTGTCTGCATAGCGACTGTACGTAGATGCCTCAAAAACTACACTACCCATCAGCCACTGCACTTCTGTCCACACCAAAACAGAAGAAAACAGACTGAAACAGGGGACTAACTGAATTGTCCAATCAGAAAACCTTGTCTCCGTTGCAAAAACGTTTTGCTACGTTGTGCACTAATGAATAGTACTGATAGGATTCAACATTGAAACAAGGTTTGTTTTTATTCATCATTATTAGTGCTGCTAACTAATTTAATACTTTATTTTTACACTTGCCGCCCCCCCCCCACACACATTTTAGCATAGGAGTTTAACTAGCTGTCATGGATTATAGTGCAAAACATTACAATGAACAAACAGACCAGGAAACCATTCTAAGACACTCTCATAATACTGTAAGGCAAGACAGACAGAGATGAAAAAAACAACTACTGTCAAGGCTGTGTTATTATTGGTTGTGTAAATACACACACGGCAAAATTCTTCACGAGGATCCTGTCGATTTAAAATGAGTCCAATCCAAGACCGGTTTGTTTTCTAAGTATATCTAGATGACTTCAGCCCTGAAAAGACAGCTTATCTCAACATGTTTTCATCGGACTCTAGACCCAATACTGTATCTAATTCAAGTTACTACGTGATAAATCTGGTTTTAAAAACGGTCTATGTGAAATTATATACGAGAAGATTTTCTATCTAATGTTGCAGTGTGCAATATGACAAGAATCCATGTTCCTTCCTGTACAGTAGAGAATACTGACTTCAGAGGTAAGATATACTTAGTGCAGGGTCAGGAGCTCCACTCTCTCAGTGAAGTCAGGTGTGTGTTCCTCTTCTTTCTCAAGTTGTCCCCATGTGTGTGTGTGTGTGTGTGTGTTATGTGTGTGTGTGTGTGTGTGTGTGTTTCTCTTCTTTCTCAAGTTGTCCCCATGTGTGTGTGTGTGTGTGTGTGTGTGTGTGTATGTATGTATGTATGTATGTATGTATGTATGTATGTATGTATGTATGTATGTATGTATGTATGTATGTATGTATGTGTGTGTATATATATATATATATACAACCAGAGGAATCTCTACCTAGAAGGCACTTGGCTGCGAGGCACAGCTAGCCAAGCAGGCCCGTGGATGAGGTAGTCTGGGCAGGTGCGTGGGTACAGGTGCGTGTGTACAGGTGTGTGTGGACAGGTGTGCGTGGACAGGTGTGCGTGGACAAAGGGACGTGGGGGGGGTGTTAGTGTGACGTGTCATATCATACAGCTACAGGATAGAAGTAGAAATGAGAGGACGCCGAATCGATCAGAGAAGGGGTCAGAGAAGGGGTATGACAGCATCGATCAGAGAAGGGGTCAGAGAAGGGGTATGACAGCATCGATCAGAGAAGGGGTCAGAGAAGGGGTTTAGAGCAGGGGTCAGAGGGAAGTGACAGCATCGATGAGAGAATGGGTTAGAGCAGGGGTCAGAGAAGGGGTTATAGAAGGGGTTAGAGAAGGGGTTTAGAGCAGGGGTCAGAGCAGGGGTGTGACAGCATCAATCAGAGAAGGGGTTAGAGAAGGGGTTAGAGAAGGGGTTAGAGAAGGGGTTAGAGAAGGGGTTTAGAGCAGGGGTCAGAGAAGGGGTATGACAGCATCGATCAGAGAAGGGGTTAGAGAAGGGGTTATAGAAGGGGTTAGAGAAGGGGTTAGAGAAGGGGTCAGAGAAGGGGTCAGAGAAGGGGTGTGACAGCATCAATCAGAGAAGGGGTTAGAGAAGGGGTCAGAGAAGGGGTTAGATAAGGGGTTAGATAAGGGGTTTAGAGCAGGGGTTTAGAGCAGGGGTCAGAGAAGGGGTGTGACAGCATCAATCAGAGAAGGGGTTAGAGAAGGGGTTACAGAAGGGGTCAGAGAAGGGGTGTGACAGCATCAATCAGAGAAGGGGTTAGAGAAGGGGTCAGAGGGGTTAGATAAGGGGTCAGAAGGGGTTTTTAGAGAAGCAGACAGCATCAATCAGAGAAGGGTAGGGGTTAGAGCAGGGGTCAGAGAAGGGTGTGCATCAATCAAGGGGTCAGAGAAGGGGTTAGAGAGGGTTAGACAAAGAAGGGGTTTAGAGCAGGGGTTTAGAGCAGGGGTCAGAGAAGGGGTGTGACAGCATCAATCAGAGAAGGGGTTAGAGAAGGGGTCAGAGAAGGGGTGTGACAGCATCAATCAGAGAAGGGGTTAGAGAAGGGGTCAGAGAAGGGGTTATAGAAGGGGTCAGAGAGGGGTTTAGAGCAGGGGTCAGAGAGGGGGTGTGACAGCATCAATCAGAGAAGGGGTTAGAGAAGGGGTCAGAGAAGGGGTTAGAGAAGGGTATGACAGCATCGATCAGAGAAGGGGTGTCAAGAGCAGAGGGTACAAAGCTCCTTGCAGCAACAACTGACTCTTCGGATGCATCCCAAGTTGCACTCTGTTCCTTATAAAAGGCCGCTGGTACAAAGTAGTGCACTATATATATATATATATATATATATATATATATATATATGAAGCTATTTCCATTTGGAATGCAGCCTTTACTCTCCTCCTCCTGATATCGGACTTCTGCTTGGTTGTGCTGCCCTCTGGTGGCCAGAATGGTTGAAAGGAGAGACGTGTAGTGGAGGGAGGTGGGGTGGAGAGGGGTGTAGTCGAGGGGGGTGTAGTCGAGGGGGGTGTAGTCGAGGGGGGTGTAGTCGAGGGGGTGTAGTCAGGGGGTGTAGTCAGGGGGTGTAGTCCAGGGGGTGTAGTCCAGGGGTGTAGTCCAGGGGGTGTAGTCCAGGGGGTGTAGTCCAGGGGGTGTAGTCCAGGGGGGTGTAGTCCAGGGGGGTGTAGTCCAGGGGGTGTAGTCCAGGGGGGTGTGGTGGAGAGTTGAGAGGGGAGTCATCTCAGCAACAGTGCATGCGTGGCGGGTTGAGCTCGGGAGGCACTTCTGGTTCAGGCTGCAGAGACAGGATGCTGTTGGAGAGCTTCCTGTTGGGAATCTCTAGAGGCATCTGGTGACCAGAAGACAGAATAGGAAGTTAATAGGCAAGTCATGATTTGTGCTTCAGGTGGTGTGGAATATACCAAATGACTTACCAGTATTAGAAGGGTATAATCAAGCAATAAGGCCCGGGGGTAAATTGGCAATATACCACGGCTAAGGGCTGTTCTATTACACGATGCAACGCAGAGTCCCTGGATACAGCCGTGGTATATTAACCTTATATACCACAAACCACAAAGGTGCCTCATTGCTATTATAAACTGGTAACCAATGTAATTAGAGCAGTAAAAATAAATGGTTTTGTCATACCCGTGGTATACGGTCTGATATACTACAGCTGTCAGCCAATCAACCCCTTTGAGTCAATACATGTTAGAATCCCCTTTGGCAGTGATTACAGCTGTGAGTTGCTGGGTAAAAGTCTACCTGAATTGTAAGATATTTGCTTTTTATTCTTTAAAATAATTCTTCAAGCTCAGTCAAGTTGGTTGTTGATCATTGCTAGACAGCCATTTTCAAGTCTTGCCATAGATTTTCAAGCTGATTTAAGTCAAAACGGTAACTAGGCCACTTGGGAACATTCAACGTCGTCTTGGTTAAGCAACTCCAGTGTTAACAGAGCATTCGAAAAGTATTCAGACCAGTTGACTTTTTGTAGTAGTGCCCTATATAGGGAAGAGGTCTGGTCTATAGTAGTGCCCTATATAGGGAAGAGGTCTGGTCTATAGTAGTGCCCTATATAGGGAAGAGGTCTGGTCTATAGTAGTGCCCTATATAGGGAAGAGGTCTGGTCTATAGTAGTGCCCTATATAGGGAAGAGGTCTGGTCTATAGTAGTGCCCTATATAGGGAAGGAGTCTGGTCTATAGTAGTGCCCTTCTTCCACGTTACAGCCTAAAAATGGATTAAATGAATAAAAATTCTCAGCAATCTACACAATACCCCATAATGACATCACAATACCCCATAATGACATCACAATACCCCATAATGACATCACAATACCCCATAATGACAAAGCAAAAACCGTTTTTTTTTTTTTTTTAGAAATTTCTGCTCATTTATTGACAGGTATGCAGACCCGTTGCTATGAGACTAGAAATTGAGCTCAGATGCATCCTGTTTCCATTGATCATCCTTGAGATGTTTCTACAACTTGATTGGAGTCTAACTGTGGTAAATTCAATTGATTGGACATGATTTGGAAAGGCACACACCTGTCTATATAAGGTCCCACAGTTGATAGTGGGTGTCAGAGCAAAGCCATGAGGTCGAAGGAATTGTCTGTAGAGCCCCGAGACAAGATTGTGTCAAGGAACATTATGTAAATGAGATATTTCAGTATAATAAATTAGCAAAACATTTTTAAAAACCTGTCTTTGCTTTTATCATTATGGGGTATTGTGTGTAGATTGATGAGGGAAAAATACAATTTAATCCTTGTGTTTTAGGATATTGTCCTGCTGAAAGGTGAATTCATCTCCCAGTGTCTGGTGGAAAGCAGACAACCATTTATTATTTTTTTTATTTTAAATACACTGAGTGGACAAATCATTAGGAACACCTGCTTTTCCCATGACACAGACTGACCAGGTGAATCCAGGTGAAAGCTATGATCCCTTATTGATGTCACTTGTTAAATCCTCTTCAATCAGTGTAGATGAAGGGGAGGAAACGGGTCAAGCGTTGAGACATGTATAGAGTATGTGTGTCATTCAGAGGGTGAATGGGCAAGACAAAATATTTAAGTGCCTTTGAACGGGGTATGGTGCCAGGCGCACCGGTTTGTGTCAAGAACTGCAACACTGCTGGGGTTTCCACACTCAACAGTTTCCTGTGTGTATCCAGAATGATCCACCACACAAAGGACATCCAGCCAACTGGACGCAACTGTGGGGAAGCATCGGAGTCAACATGGACCAGCATCCCTGTGGAAGCATCGGAGTCAACATGGACCAGCATCCCTGTGGAACGCTTTCAACACCTTGTAGAGTCAACATGGGCCAGCATCCCTGTGGAACGCTTTCAACACCTTGTAGAGTCAACATGGACCAGCATCCCTGTGGAACGCTTTCAACACCTTGTAGAGTCAACATGGGCCAGCATCCCTGTGGAACGCTTTCAACACCTTGTAGAGTCAACATGGACCAGCATCCCTGTGGAACGCTTTCAACACCTTGTAGAGTCAACATGGGCCAGCATCCCTGTGGAACGCTTTCAACACCTTGTAGAGTCAACATGGACCAGCATCCCTGTGGAACGCTTTCAACACCTTGTAGAGTCAACATGGACCAGCATCCCTGTGGAACGCTTTCAACACCTTGTAGAGTCAACATGGACCAGCATCCCTGTGGAACGCTTTCAACACCTTGTAGAGTCAACATGGACCAACATCCCTGTGGGACGCTTTCAACACCTTGTAGAGTCAACATGGGCCAGCAGCCCTGTGGAACGCTTTCAACACCTTGTAGAGTCAACATGGGCCAGCATCCCTGTGGAACGCTTTCAACACCTTGTAGAGTCAACATGGACCAGCATCCCTGTGGAACGCTTTCAACACCTTGTAGAGTCAACATGGACCAGCATCCCTGTGGAACGCTTTCAACACCTTGTAGAGTCAACATGGACCAACATCCCTGTGGGACGCTTTCAACACCTTGTAGAGTCCCATGCCCCCGACGAAGTGAGGCTGTTCTGAGGGCGAAAGGGGAAGGTGTTCCTAATGTTTTGTCCACACAGTGTAGGTCGCAGGTCAACAAAATAAGCGCCGTATAGTTGAATAGAACAGGGAGGATTCCTACTCACCTTTGCTAGAATGTCGTCCACTAGTTTCAGAAAGCACTCGTCCACGTTAAAGTTATCCTTGGCACTAGCCTCGCAGAAACGCATCCCAGATATCCTGGAGGTAAACTGGGAACCCGAGACATGATGATCATCAATTATAAATTATTTATTCATTATTAAAATCAATCAATTATAAAAATCATAGAATTATGAGTCAATTGATATTATTTTCCCAGGGTTTGAGATCATGTACAGTACTGTGATATACATTAGTACTGTGGTGTACATTAGTACTGTGATATACATTAGTACTGTGAAGTACATTAGTACTGCGACGTACAGTAGTACTGCGACGTACAGTAGTACTGCGACGTACATTAGTACTGCGACGTACATTAGTACTGCGATGTACAGTACTGCGATGTATATTAGTACTGTGATGTACAGTCACCCCCAAAACCAATTATTTCTTTCTCCTTCCAGTTCTCTGCTGCCAATGACTGGAACGAACTACAAAAATCTCTGAAACTGGAAACACTTATCTCCCTCACTAGCTTTAAGCACCAGCTGTCAGAGCAGCTCACAGATTACTGCACCTGTACATAGCCCACCTATAAATTAGCCCAAACAACTACCTCTTTCCCAACTGTATTTAATTTATTTATTTATTTTGCTCCTTTGCACCCCATTATTTTTATTTCTACTTTGCACATTCTTCCATTGCAAAACTACCATTCCAGTGTTTTACTTGCTATATTGTATTTACTTTGCCACCATGGCCTTTTTTGCCTTTACCTCCCTTCTCACCTCATTTGCTCACATTGTATATAGACTTGTTTATACTGTATTATTGACTGTATGTTTGTTTTACTCCATGTGTAACTCTGTGTCGTTGTATCTGTCGAACTGCTTTGCTTTATCTTGGCCAGGTCGCAATTGTAAATGAGAACTTGTTCTCAACTTGCCTACCTGGTTAAATAAAGGTGAAATATTTATTTTTATTTTTAAAACAGTAGTACTGCGATGTACATTAGTACTGCGATGTACATTAGTACTGCGATGTACATTAGTACTGCGATGTACATTAGTACTGTGATGTACATTAGTACTGTGACGTACATTAGTACTGCGATGTACATTAGTACTGTGATGTACATTAGTACTGCGATGTACATTAGTACTGCGATGTACATTAGTACTGCGATGTACATTAGTACTGTGATGTACATTAGTACTGTACATTAGTACTGTGATGTATATTAGTACTGTGATGTACATTAGTACTGTGATGTACATTAGTACTGTGATGTACATTAGTACTGTACATTAGTACTGTGATGTACATTAGTACTGTGAAGTATATTAGTACTGTGATGCTCTACACAATAATCTGTTAAATCCATCAGTGAAGATTAGAAGTAAAGAAAACCCTGACTTGGGGAAATTTCTTCCCTGAGAAGGTTTTTCCCGTCAACTGATTGTAGATCAGTATTAGACTCACCCTCTCCGCAGTCTGTTTAGTGATGATGCGGTCCGTCTCACAGTCCAGCTTGTTCCCCACCAGCAGCAGCTCTGCCTCTTCTGAAGCATACTGGCCAATGACAGAGAGGAGAGAGATGAGGTGTGTACTGTGTACTACTCCCTTCACAGAAGCTCTAACCAGCATAGAAAGAGCATCCCGGAGTTGGCTCTTCACTGTTGACGTTGAGACTGGTGTTTTGAGGGTACTATTTAATGAAGCTGCCAGTTGAGGACTTGTGAGGCGTCTGTTTCTCAAACTACTCTAACACTCTAATGTACTTGTCCTCTTGCTAAGTTGTGCACCGTGGCCTCCCACTCCTCTTTCTATTCTGGTTAGAGCCAGTTTGCGCTGTTCTGTGACGGGAGTAGTATGCAACGTTGTACGAGATCTTCAATTTCTTGGCAATTTCTCACATGGAATAATAATTGAATAGCCTTAATTTCTCAGAACAAGAATAGACTGACGAGTTTCATAAGAAAGCTCTTTGTTTCTGGCCATTTTGAGCCTGTAATCGAGCCCACAAAAGCTGATGCTCCAGATACTCAACTAGTCTAAAGAAGGCCCGTTTTATTGCTTCTTTAATCAGAACAGTTTTCAGCTGTGCCAACATAATTTACAAAGGGTTTTCTAATGATCAATTAGCCTTTTGAAATGATAAACTTGGATTAGCTAACACTACGTGTCATTGGAACACAGGAGTGATAATTGCTGATAAGGGGCCTCTGTACACCTATGTAGATATTCCATTAAAAAAATCAGCCGTTTCAGGTACAATAGTCATTTACAACATTAACAATGTCTACACTGTATTTCTGATCAATTTGATGTTATTATAACAAACACATTTTTTTTTGCTTTTCTTTTCAAAATCAAGGCCATTTTCTAAAGTGACCCCAAACTTTTGAACTGTAGTGTATATTACTGTAGTAACAGAGAGGAGAAGAGAGGTATGTGGCCCATCCCAGTGGTGTTCCGGGCTGGTCCTTTGTGCCTAGTACTACATAATGATTTCTGTTATCAATGATAATCCACGATGATGTAAGGTAATGTATTGATAATATCCCTTTTACCTTGTCGATCATCTTCATCCACTTGGGAAGGTCGTCAAACGTTTCCTGCTTGGTGATGTCATAGACCAGTACTATGCCTTTGGCACCACGGTAGTAGGCTGAGGTTATACTGTTGAACCTCTCCTGACCAGCTGTATCCCTGGAGGTACAGGACACATCACTTATCAGACTGGATCTATGAGTTAGAGACAGGACACGTCACATAGACTGGATCTATGAGTTAGGACACACATCACATATCAGACTGGATCTATGAGTTAGAGACAGGACACACATCAGACTGGATCTATGAGTTAGAGACAGGACACACATCAGACTGGATCTATGAGTTAGAGACAGGACACACATCAGACTGGATCTATGAGTTAAAGACAGGACTGGATCTATGAGTTAAAGACAGGACATGTCACATATCAGACTGGATCCATGAGTTAGAGACAGGACACACATCACATATCAGACTGGATCCATGAGTTAGGACACACATCACATATCAGACTGGATCTATGAGTTAGAGACAGGACACACATCAGACTGGATCTATTAGTTAGAGACAGGTCACCCATCAGACTGGATCTATGAGTTAGAGACAGGACACACATCACATATCAGACTGGATCCATGAGTTAGAGACAGGACACACATCACATATCAGACTGGATCCATGAGTTAGAGACAGGACACACATCAGACTGGATCTATGAGTTAGAGACAGGACACACATCAGACTGGATCTATGAGTTAGAGACAGGACACACATCAGACTGGATCTATGAGTTAGAGACAGGACACACATCAGACTGGATCTAGGAGTTAGAGACAGGACACACATCAGACTGGATCTATGAGTTAAAGACAGGACATGTCACATATCAGACTGGATCCCATGAGTTAGGACACACATCACATATCAGACCGGAGCTATGAGTTAGGGCCATGAGGTTTTCCAGACCAAGTCACCTGACATGACCTGGGAAAACTGGGCCCTAGTTAAAGCTAATAACATGGGTTGGTCAGGGAAAACTGGGCCCTAATTAAAGCTAATAACATGGGTTGGTCAGAGAAAACAAGGCCCTAGTTAAAGCTAATAACATGGGTTGGTCAGGGAAAACTGGGCCCTAATTAAAGCTAATAACATGGGTTGGTCAGAGAAAACAAGGCCCTAGTTAAAGCTAATAACAAACAAAGAAATTGCTAACTTTGTGTGAATTAATTTCCATATACAAATCTAGCCAACTATGGTGCAGAGGTAAACAGCCAGTCAGTCAATCCGCCAGTCAGTCAGTCAGTCCGCCAGTCAGTCAATCCGCCAGCCAGTCAGTCAGTCCGCCAGCCAGTCAGTCAGTCCGCCAGTCAGTCAGTCAGTCCGCCAGTCAGTCAGTCAGTCCGCCAGTCAGTCAGTCAGTCCGCCAGTCAGTCAGTCAGTCCGCCAGTCAGTCAGTCAGTCTGACCGTCAGTCAGTCCGCCAGCCAGTCAGTCCGCCAGCCAGTCAGTCCGCCAGCCAGTCAGTCCGCCAGCCAGTCAGTCCGCCAGCCAGTCAGTCCGCCAGTCAGTCAGTCCGCCAGTCAGTCAGTCCGCCAGTCAGTCAGTCCGCCAGTCAGTCAGTCCGCCAGTCAGTCAGTCAGTCAATCCGCCAGCCAGTCAGTCAGTCAGTCAGCCAGTCAGTCCGCCAGTCAGTCAGTCAGTCAGTCAGTCCGCCAGTCAGTCCGCCAGTCAGTCAGTCAGTCAGTCCGCCAGTCAGTCCGCCAGTCAGTCAGTCCGCCAGCCCGTCAGTCAGTCAGTCCGCCAGGCAGCCAGTCCGCCAGCCAGCCAGTCCGCCAGCCAGCCAGTCCGCCAGCCAGCCAGTCAGTCCGCCAGTCAGTCAGTCAGTCCGCCAGTCAGTCAGTCCGACCGTCAGTCAGTCAGTCCGCCAGCCAGTCAGTCCGCCAGCCAGTCAGCCCGCCAGGCAGCCAGTCCGCCAGCCAGTCCGCCAGCCAGTCAGTCAGTCAGTCCGCCAGTCAGTCAGTCAGTCCGCCAGTCAGTCAGTCAGTCCGCCAGTCAGTCAGTCAGTCAGTCAGTCCGACCGTCAGTCAGTCCGCCAGCCAGTCAGTCCGCCAGTCAGTCAGTCAGTCCGCCAGTCAGTCAGTCAGTCCGCCAGTCAGTCAGTCAGTCCGCCAGTCAGTCAGTCAGTCCGCCAGTCAGTCAGTCAGTCCGCCAGTCAGTCAGTCAGTCCGCCAGTCAGTCAGTCAGTCAGTCAGTCCGCCAGTCAGTCAGTCCGCCAGTCAGTCAGTCCGCCAGCCCGCCAGTCAGTCAGTCCGCCAGCCAGCCAGTCCGCCAGCCAGCCAGTCCGCCAGCCAGCCAGTCCGCCAGCCAGCCAGTCAGTCCACCAGTCAGTCAGTCCACCAGTCAGTCAGTCCACCAGTCAGTCAGTCCACCAGTCAGTCAGTCCGCCAGCCAGCCAGTCAGTGCGCTAGCCAGCCAGTCAGCGCGCCAGCCAGTCAGTCAGTGCGCCAGCCAGCCAGTCAGTGCGCCAGCCAGTCAGTCAGTGCGCCAGCCAGCCAGTCAGTGCGCCAGCCAGCCAGTCAGTGCGCCAGCCAGTCAGTCAGTGCGCCAGCCAGTCAGTCAGTGCGCCAGCCAGTCAGTGTATGAGCAGCAGTAGAGAAGCAGAAGTGACAGAGCAGGGTTAGATGTTGCCTCCCATGAAGTGGTTAGGGCTGACAGACAGGCCAAGAGAGAGGTTAGGGCTGACAGACAGGCCAAGAGAGAGGTTAGGGCTGACAGACAGGCCAAGCGAGAGGTTAGGGCTGACAGACAGGCCAAGCGAGAGGTTAGGGCTGACAGACAGGCCAAGCGAGAGGTTAGGGCTGACAGACAGGCCAAGAGAGAGGTTAGGGCTGACAGACAGGCCAAGAGAGAGGTTAGGGCTGACAGACAGGCCAAGCGAGAGGTTAGGGCTGACAGACAGGCCAAGCGAGAGGTTAGGGCTGACAGACAGGCCAAGCGAGAGGTTAGGGCTGACAGACAGGCCAAGCGAGAGGTTAGGGCTGACAGACAGGCCAAGCGAGAGGTTAGGGCTGACAGACAGGCCAAGCGAGAGGTTAGGGCTGACAGACAGGCCAAGCGAGAGGTTAGGGCTGACAGACAGGCCAAGCGAGAGGTTAGGGCTGACAGACAGGCCAAGCGAGAGGTTAGGGCTGACAGACAGGCCAAGCGAGAGGTTAGGGCTGACAGACAGGCCAAGCGAGAGGTTAGGGCTGACAGACAGGCCAAGCGAGAGGTTAGGGCTGACAGACAGGCCAAGCGAGAGGTTAGGGCTGACAGACAGGCCAAGAGAGAGGTTAGGGCTGACAGACAGGCCAAGAGAGAGGCTAGGGCTGACAGACAGGCCAAGAGAGAGGTTAGGGCTGACAGACAGGCCAAGCGAGAGGTTAGGGCTGACAGACAGGCCAAGAGAGAGGTTAGGGCTGACAGACAGGCCAAGAGAGAGGCTAGGGCTGACAGACAGGCCAAGAGAGAGGTTAGGGCTGACAGACAGGCCAAGCGAGAGGTTAGGGCTGACAGACAGGCCAAGCGAGAGGTTAGGGCTGACAGACAGGCCAAGCGAGAGGTTAGGGCTGACAGACAGGCCAAGCGAGAGGTTAGGGCTGACAGACAGGCCAAGCGAGAGGTTAGGGCTGACAGACAGGCCAAGCGAGAGGTTAGGGCTGACAGACAGGCCAAGCGAGAGGTTAGGGCTGACAGACAGGCCAAGCGAGAGGTTAGGGCTGACAGACAGGCCAAGCGAGAGGTTAGGGCTGACAGACAGGCCAAGCGAGAGGTTAGGGCTGACAGACAGGCCAAGCGAGAGGTTAGGGCTGACAGACAGGCCAAGAGAGAGGTTAGGGCTGACAGACAGGACAAGAGAGAGGCTAGGGCTGACAGATAGGCCAAGAGAGAAAAGTTAAGGCTGACTGACAGAAAGAGAGAGGTTAGGGTTGACTGACACAGTGATGGAGCCTCAGCCAAGACCAGGTGGTTGAGAGGAGACAGTAAGCACGAGACATGATGACACCAGCCAGTAGGCAGACAGTCATCCTGAACTGACGGGGGGATGGGTGGAGGTAGGGACACAAGAGATTGGGAGTGGATGAGGGTAGTAGTGGGACGAGGTCAGTAAAACAGAACGAATTGTGTTATCAGTGAAGGTTATGCACACATTTCAGCCCAGGTAGCAGTCACACACTCATCCTACATGGCAACATCAGCATGTGTACCTACAGTATCTGTGGTGTCATGTAGCCGTAGCATGAAAAGTCATCAAACTACATTCAGCCACGGGACAATGTCTTCTTGAGTGGACGGTCAGGGGGCCAGATCATAACGGCTAGCGTAGCCTAGTGGTTAGAGTGGAGGGGCGGCAGCGTAGCCTAGTGGTTAGAGTGGAGGGGCGGCAGCGTAGCCTAGTGGTTAGAGTGGAGGGGCGGCAGCGTAGCCTAGTGGTTAGAGTGGAGGGGCGGCAGGGTAGCCTAGTGGTTAGAGTGTAGGGGCGGCAGGTAGCCTAGTGGTTAGAGTGTAGGGGCGGCAGCGTAGCCTAGTGGTTAGAGTGTAGGGGCGGCAGCGTAGCCTAGTGGTTAGAGTGTAGGGGCGGCAGCGTAGCCTAGTGGTTAGAGTGTAGGGGCGGCAGCGTAGCCTAGTGGTTAGAGTGTAGGGGCGGCAGCGTAGCCTAGTGGTTAGAGTGTAGGGGCGGCAGGTAGCCTAGTGGTTAGAGTGTAGGGGCGGCAGGTAGCCTAGTGGTTAGAGTGGAGGGGCGGCAGGTAGCCTAGTGGTTAGAGGGGAGGGGCGGCAGGTAGCCTAGTGGTTAGAGGGGAGGGGCGGCAGGTAGCCTAGTGGTTAGAGTGGAGGGGCGGCAGGTAGCCTAGTGGTTAGAGGGGATGGGCGGCAGCGTAGCCTAGTGGTTAGAGGGGAGAGGAGAGGGGCGGCAGGTAGCCTAGTGGTTAGAGGGGAGGCAGGTAGCCTAGTGGTTAGAGTGGAGGGGCGGCAGGTAGCCTAGTGGTTAGAGGGGAGAGGAGAGGGGCGGCAGGTAGCCTAGTGGTTAGAGGGGAGGCAGGTAGCCTAGTGGTTAGAGTGGAGGGGCGGCAGGTAGCCTAGTGGTTAGAGGGGAGGGGCGGCAGCGTAGCCTAGTGGTTAGAGCGTTGGGCCAGTAACCGAAAGGTTGCAGGATCGAGTCCCCGAGCTGACAAGGTCTGCCCCTTCTGCCCCTGAACAAGGCAGTTTAACCCACTGTTCCTAGGCCGTCATTGAAAATAAGGATTTGTTCGAAATTATAAGAATTTGTTCTTAAATGACTTGCCTAGTTAAATAAAAGGTGAAGTAAAAAAATATTTTACTGAGTTACCGTTCACATGAGGAAATCAGTCAATTGAAATAAATAAATGAGACCCTAATCTATGGATTTCACATGACCCATCTGTTGATCACAAATACCTCTAAAAACAAATATCTTGTCACGGTAGATCTGTAAATTCA
>NC_068443.1:1083366-1158366 GCF_023373465.1 Oncorhynchus keta | reverse complement strand
TTCTAGACAGACAATGTATCCCTTCTAGACAGACAATGTATCTGTTCTAGACAGACAATGCATCCGTTCTAGACAGACAATGCATCCCTTCTAGACAGACAATGTATCCGTTCTAGACAGACAATGTATCCGTTCTAGACAGACAATGTATCCGTTCTAGACAGACAATGTATCTGTTCTAGACAGACAATGTATCTGTTCTAGACAGACAATGTATCTGTTCTAGACAGACAATGTATCTGTTCTAGACAGACAATGTATCTGTTCTAGACAGACAATGTATCTGTTCTAGACAGACAATGTATCCCTTCTAGACAGACAATGTATCCCTTCTAGACAGACAATGTATCCCTTCTAGAAAGACAATGTATCCCTTCTAGACAGACAATGTATCCCTTCTAGACAGACAATGTATCCCTTCTAGACGGACAATGTATCCCTTCTAGACGGACAATGTATCCCTTCTAGACAGACAATGTATCTGTTCTAGACAGACAATGCATCCGTTCTAGACAGACAATGCATCCCTTCTAGACAGACAATGTATCCCATTCTAGACAGACAATGTATCCCATTCTAGACAGACAATGTATCCCTTCTAGACAGACAATGTATCCCTTCTAGACAGACAATGTATCCCTTCTAGACAGACAATGTATCCCTTCTAGACAGACAATGTATCCCTTCTAGAAAGACAATGTATCCCTTCTAGACAGACAATGTATCCCTTCTAGACGGACAATGTATCCCTTCTAGACGGACAATGTATCCCTTCTAGACGGACAATGTATCCCTTCTAGACAGACAATGTATCCCTTCTAGACAGACAATGTATCCCTTCTAGACAGACAATGTATCCCTTCTAGACAGACAATGTATCCCTTCTAGACAGACAATGTATCCCTTCTAGACAGACAATGTATCCCTTCTAGACAGACAATGTATCCCTTCTAGACAGACAATGTATCCCTTCTAGACAGACAATGTATCCCTTCTAGACAGACAATGTATCCCTTCTAGACAGACAATGTATCCCTTCTAGACAGACAATGTATCCCTTCTAGACAGACAATGTATCCCTTCTAGACAGACAATGTATCCCTTCTAGACAGACAATGTATCCCTTCTAGACAGACAATGTATCCCTTCTAGACAGACAATGTATCCCTTCTAGACAGACAATGTATCCCTTCTAGACAGACAATGTATCCCTTCTAGACAGACAATGTATCCCTTCTAGACAGACAATGTATCCCTTCTAGACAGACAATGTATCCCTTCTAGACAGACAATGTATCCCATTCTAGACAGACAATGTATCCCATTCTAGACAGACAATGTATCCCTTCTAGACAGACAATGTATCCCTTCTAGACAGACAATGTATCCCTTCTAGACAGACAATGTATCCCTTCTAGACAGACAATGTATCCCTTCTAGACAGACAATGTATCCCTTCTAGACAGACAATGTATCCCTTCTAGACAGACAATGTATCCCATTCTAGACAGACAATGTATCCCATTCTAGACAGACAATGTATCCCATTCTAGACAGACGATGTATCCACAGTTCTAGATCTATATTGTCTGTCTTAGTGACACATTCAGGGTCTGTTTCTGAACCTCTCGTTCTGTGGCCCGACTCTGGTCCCTGGGATGTTCCGGACTGGTCCCTCAGGTTTTTAACTGACACTGATTTAGTCACTTCTCGTAGCCTAGTTTCTGGAGGCCTACACGGTCCTAGGGATACATTGTCCGTCTAGAAGGGATACATTGTCCGTCTAGAAGGGATACATTGTCCGTCTAGAAGGGATACATTGTCCGTCTAGAAGGGATACATTGTCCGTCTAGAAGGGATACATTGTCCGTCTAGAAGGGATACATTGTCCGTCTAGAAGGGATACATTGTCCGTCTAGAAGGGATACATTGTCCGTCTAGAAGGGATACATTGTCCGTCTAGAAGGGATACATTGTCTGTCTAGAAGGGATACATTGTCTGTCTAGAAGGGATACATTGTCTGTCTAGAAGGGATACATTGTCTTCGCCTCACACTAAGTCCCAGGATATTTGAAACGTACATTGATAATTACGCTGGATTTATTGGTTCTAAAGTAAGTTAAAAGTAGTAGACAGATTATATTTATTTGTGCATTTTATGACAGAATACTGAAAGCCACTTTTGTGTTCCTCTGGTACAAGGTAGCTAAGCAACAACACTTCTGACAAGGCATCGGGTACAGTTTTACCAGGGCCCTCAGTAACGTCTAGTGTCTCCGATGGACAGGGCTTCAGTAACACTACTTAGTCCTCAGTGCTGTCTGGTCGGTTTGACACATCCATGTCAACAACAACCTCATCAAGGTGTTAAAAACATGACAGTGTCCCCTTGTAGTTACCAACTTCTTTACAAAAACTTGTCGTAAAAAAAATAAAAAATAAAAATCTATGCTGGTGACTACAGGGGGACAGATAAATGTTTATAGAGATAAACGATGAGCTCGGTCGGTTTTGTCAAGTCATGTAGTTAAGTGTCAACATTGCCTGCTAACTAGCCGAGGGGTTTTGGCTAGCGAAGGAGGCTAACGATATCTGGCCATTCCTTACCGACGGTTGATTTACATGCTTCACAGAAGGTGTCGTCGGTAAACCTCTCCATTAGACTGGTTTTGCCTACTCCACGGGAACCGATGATAATGATCTGAAGTTTATAATCGGCGGGTCTGGGCGGCATCTTCCTGCGGCGAGACTGTGCCCCCAGAGCCGGGGAAGCGTTCGCTGATCCACCACCGGCCCTCCGTTGGATTTCATACCGTGAAGCCATCAATAATTCCACATTTGAACACCTAGACACGTTTATAAAAGAGAAAATAACGACGTAGGCCCTACTTTTAGTAAATTTTTCCTTTTGTCTTTGAGTTAGTTCGGGAAAGTTTCCAAATTGTTCAGCTGCTTGTCAAGCGAATCAAGGGCTGCGTTCAGTACGTTTTTACGTTCTGAAACTTTTAATTGAACTGAAATGCCGGTGTACCGAGCGACCGGTTGATTAACGGGGAAGGGTTATGGGTAGGGGAACCCTGTCAGTATGGCCAGTCGCCACATCACCAAACGGTAGCAAACATAACCCTTCCTTATAGTTAGTTGGCTTAAGTCGTACAATGCCGTTTTGGGGAAACGTGTCGTTCAGTACAAACCGTTCTGCAACGTAGCAAACGTTCAAGCGAACTGAACGCACCTCTGGTAGCTTTTTTCATTACGTCACCGCAGGGTCTTAGTTATCTGGGATCCTTGGGATGTCCTTACCACACATTGATTTTTTTATTAAACTAGGCAAGTCAGTTAAGAACATATTTTTGTTTACAATGACGGCCTACACCGGTCAAACCCGGACAACGTTGGGCCAATTGTGCGCCGCACTGTGGGACTCCCAATCACGGCCGGTTGTGATACAGCCTGGAATCGAACCATGGTCTGTAGTGACGCCTCTAGCCCTGAGATGAAGCGTCACTCGGGAGCCCAAAATAGGTTACGGCAACGTTTCCACAAACTCGGTGTTAGTTTTGTTTTTAGCCCTAACACTACACAGCTGATTCAGATTATCAAAGCTTGATGATTAGTTGATTATTTCAACCAGCTGTGTAGTGGTAGGGCAAAACCCCAAAAGGTGCGTCCCCTTTAGGGTCCCGAAGTCTGAGTTTGGAAAACGCTGACGTCCCATGGATCCCGGATAGCAAAGCTCCGCACCGTCACCGCAAGCGCCAGCAAACCTTTCCGCTTCCGTCGCATTCCATAGGATTCGGAAAATACAAGCGTCCGTAATAAAGAAGCATGTGCATTACTGTTGCCACGGCGTGAAAGTACACGCCCCCTAATAATCTGCATGGGGTTTAGGGCACCAAGGTTGTGAACACAAAGGAAACATACTGTGTGTGACAGAAAGATAAAAATGCTCATGTTAGCTAAAAGGCAGAATTTAGAAATTAGCATTTTGTGTTCCAAACGTGTCGTGTGTTCCAAACGTTTATCATACAGTTAGGGTGTTGGCAGTCCGGGTTCGAGTCCCAGTCGAGGCTACCCCTTTTAACTGCTCCTAATTTACCCATGTTTAGCTACAATTTCCAAGTCCACTGGAGAGGATCAGTTTAAGCAAAGTGAGGTGTAGAATCACTGGTCTACCAATAGGATTCCCAGCAAACCTAGTGGATCATACTTGAAATACCTGTAAAAGTAAAGTGACCCCCCTCGAATAATATCCGAATTGTAGTGTATGTAAATAGAATGCCCCTGTGTTGTACCTTTTTTTCGCCACTAGATGGCAGTGATATGTTACCATCTCTACTGGAAGTTGACTGAAGGGTAAAGTGACCAAAAAGTCAATTTTCAAGTCGTTTTTTTGGCTCGGAGTAAAATACCAATCACAGTCCTCATTTCAATGGAGTAAATCTCGCTCATTTGACCATGGTTATGAAACTAAGCCATATATTTATTTAATTTTCTTTGCATTTGCAACTTCAGTAGCAACATCTTCTTGCTGCTGCCACAGGATATTCTAAAGATTAAAGTGTGCACCGCTGAAAGTAGAGACTGGGTTTAAAAGCTCTCCTATGGTGTTTCTGTAACGGATGTGAAACGGCTAGCTTAGTTAGCGGTGTGCGCTAAGTAGCGTTTCAATCGGTTACGTCACTTGCTCTGAGACCTTGAAGTAGTAGTTCCCCTTGCTCTGCAAGGGCTGCGGCTCTTGTGGAGCGATTGGTAACGATGCTTCGAGGGTGAATGTTGTCGTTGTGTGCAGAAGGTCCCTGGTTCGCGCCCAGGTATGGGCGAGGGGACGGTTTAAAAGTATACTGTTACATTTCCTAGGGTGTTTCACATTATGATTTTGGTGGGTGCTATTTTTGTTGCCTCAAAACTACCTCCATTCTTCCATTCGTTTGTATGGGTTACCTCCATTCTTCCATTCGTTTGTATGGGTTACCTCCATTCTTCCATTCGTTTGTATGGGTTACCTCCATTCTTCCATTCGTTTGTATGGGTTACCTCCATTCTTCCATTCGTTTGTATGGGTTACCTCCATTCTTCCATAGCTCTGTCACCTTTGACCTCAGATGGGATGTCTCCTGGTCTGACAAACACCACTCTAGCTCTGTCACCTTTGACCTCAGATGGGATGTCTCCTGGTCTGACAAACACCACTCTAGCTCTGTCACCTTTGACCTCAGATGGGATGTCTCCTGGTCTGACAAACACCACTCTAGCTCTGTCACCTTTGACCTCAGATGGGATGTCTCCTGGTCTGACAAACACCTCTCTAGCTCTGTCACCTTTGACCTCAGATGGGATGTCTCCTGGTCTGACAAACACCACTCTAGCTCTGTCACCTTTGACCTCAGATGGGATGTCTCCTGGTCTGACAAACACCTCTCTAGCTCTGTCACCTTTGACCTCAGATGGGATGTCTCCTGGTCTGACAAACACCTCTCTAGCTCTGTCACCTTTGACCTCAGATGGGATGTCTCCTGGTCTGACAAACACCACTCTAGCTCTGTCACCTTTGACCTCAGATGGGATGTCTCCTGGTCTGACAAACACCACTCTAGCTCTGTCACCTTTGACCTCAGATGGGATGTCTCCTGGTCTGACAAACACCTCTCTAGCTCGGCCACCTTCCACTGCAGGTGCGGGAGGCCTACGTAGGCGGCTGCAAAGAAAATCCATCTAAATCTCTCGCTTAAACTGACAGATTTAAATTACTTCACTACTGTGGCCTATTTATTGCCGTACCTCCTCACGCCATTTCCACACACTGAATATAGACTTCATTTTTCTTTCTATTGTGTTATTGACTGTACGCTTGTTTACTCCACGTGTAACTCTGTGTTGTTGTTTGTGTCACACTGCTTTGCTTTATCTTGGCCAGGTCGCTGTTGTAAATGAGAATTTGTTCTCAACTGGCCTACCTGGTTAAATAAAGGTGAAAAAATAATAAAATATAGTTTTTTTCTATGTCAGTGTGACATCTAGTGGCCTTTTGGGGTACGTCAACTATCCATTGGTGTCTGATACCTCATACCCCTGCACATTGACTCGGTACTGGTACCCTGTGTATGTAACCAAGTCATCGTTACTCAGTGTGGATTTATTTATTTTATTATTGTGTTATTTCTCTGTGCATTTTTGGGAAGAACCCATCAGTCAGCATTACACTGTTAGTCTACACCTGTTGTTTACCAAGCATTTCACTGTTAGTCCACACCTGTTGTTTCCCAAGCATTACACTGTTAGTCTACACCTGTTGTTTACCAAGCATTTCACTGTTAGTCTACACCTGTTGTCTACCAAGCATTACACTGTTAGTCTACACCTGTTGTTTACCAAGGACCCAGTCAGTCAGCATTTCACTGTTAGTCTACACCTGTTGTTTACCAAGCATTTCACTGTTAGTCTACACCTGTTGTCTACCAAGCATTACACTGTTAGTCTACACCTGTTGTTTACCAAGGACCCAGTCAGTCAGCATTTCACTGTTAGTCCACACCTGTTGTTTACCAAGGACCCAGTCAGTCAGCATTTCACTGTTAGTCTACACCTGTTGTTTCCCAAGCATTACACTGTTAGTCCACACCTGTTGTTTACCAAGCATTTCACTGTTAGTCTCCACCTGTTGTTTACCAAGCATTTCACTGTTAGTCTACACCTGTTGTTTACCAAGCATTTCACTGTTAGTCCACACCTGTTGTTTACCAAGCATTTCACTGTTAGTCTACACCTGTTGTTTACCAAGCATTTCACTGTTAGTCTACACCTGTTGTTTACCAAGCATTTCACTGTTAGTCTCCACCTGTTGTTTACCAAGCATTTCACTGTTAGTCTACACCTGTTGTTTACCAAGCATTACACTGTTAGTCCACACCTGTTGTTTACCAAGCATTACACTGTTAGTCTACACCTGTTGTTTACCAAGCATTTCACTGTTAGTCTACACCTGTTGTTTACCAAGCATTTCACTGTTAGTCTACACCTGTTGTTTACCAAGCATTTCACTGTTAGTCTCCACCTGTTGTTTACCAAGCATTTCACTGTTAGTCTCCACCTGTTGTTTACCAAGCATTTCACTGTTAGTCTCCACCTGTTGTTTACCAAGCATTTCACTGTTAGTCTCCACCTGTTGTTTACCAAGCATTTCACTGTTAGTCTCCACCTGTTGTTTACCAAGCATTTCACTGTTAGTCTACACCTGTTGTTTACCAAGCATTTCACTGTTAGTCTCCACCTGTTGTTTACCAAGCATTTCACTGTTAGTCTACACCTGTTGTTTACCAAGCATTACACTGTTAGTCCACACCTGTTGTTTACCAAGCATTACACTGTTAGTCTACACCTGTTGTTTACCAAGCATTACACTGTTAGTCTACACCTGTTGTTTACCAAGCATTTCACTGTTAGTCTCCACCTGTTGTTTACCAAGCATTTCACTGTTAGTCTACACCTGTTGTTTACCAAGCATTACACTGTTAGTCCACACCTGTTGTTTACCAAGCATTACACTGTTAGTCTACACCTGTTGTTTACCAAGCATTACACTGTTAGTCTACACCTGTTGTTTACCAAGCATTTCACTGTTAGTCTACACCTGTTGTTTACCAAGGACCCAGTCAGTCAGCATTACACTGTCAGTCCACACCTGTTGTTTCCCAAGCATTACACTGTTAGTCCACACCTGTTGTTTACCAAGGACCCAGTCAGTCAGCATTTCACTGTTAGTCCACACCTGTTGTTTACCAAGGACCCAGTCAGTCAGCATTTCACTGTTAGTCCACACCTGTTGTTTACCAAGCATTACACTGTTAGTCCACACCTGTTGTTTACCAAGGACCCAGTCAGTCAGCATTTCACTGTTAGTCTACACCTGTTGTTTACCAAGCATTACACTGTTAGTCCACACCTGTTGTTTACCAAGCATTTTACTGTTAGTCCACACCTGTTGTTTACCAAGCATTTTACTGTTAGTCCACACCTGTTGTTTACCAAGCATTTCACTGTTAGTCTACACCTGTTGTTTACCAAGCATTTCACTGTTAGTCCACACCTGTTGTTTACCAAGCATTTCACTGTTAGTCCACACCTGTTGTTTACCAAGCATTTTACTGTTAGTCCACACCTGTTGTTTACCAAGCATTTCACTGTTAGTCCACACCTGTTGTTTACCAAGCATTTCACTGTTAGTCCACACCTGTTGTTTACCAAGGACCCATCAGTCAGCATTTCACTGTTAGTCTACACCTGTTGTTTACCAAGCATTTTACTGTTAGTCCACACCTGTTGTTTACCAAGCATTTCACTGTTAGTCTACACCTGTTGTTTACCAAGCATTTCACTGTTAGTCCACACCTGTTGTTTACCAAGCATTTCACTGTTAGTCCACACCTGTTGTTTACCAAGCATTTCACTGTTAGTCCACACCTGTTGTTTACCAAGCATTTCACTGTTAGTCCACACCTGTTGTTTACCAAGCATTTCACTGTTAGTCCACACCTGTTGTTTACCAAGCATTTCACTGTTAGTCCACACCTGTTGTTTACCAAGCATTTCACTGTTAGTCCACACCTGTTGTTTACCAAGCATTTCACTGTTAGTCTACACCTGTTGTTTACCAAGCATTTCACTGTTAGTCCACACCTGTTGTTTACCAAGCATTTCACTGTTAGTCCACACCTGTTGTTTACCAAGCATTTCACTGTTAGTCCACACCTGTTGTTTACCAAGCATTTCACTGTTAGTCCACACCTGTTGTTTACCAAGCATTTCACTGTTAGTCCACACCTGTTGTTTACCAAGGACCCATCAGTCAGCATTTCACTGTTAGTCTACACCTGTTGTTTACCAAGCATTTTACTGTTAGTCCACACCTGTTGTTTACCAAGCATTTTACTGTTAGTCCACACCTGTTGTTTACCAAGCATTACACTGTTAGTCCACACCTGTTGTTTACCAAGCATTTCACTGTTAGTCTACACCTGTTGTTTACCAAGCATTTCACTGTTAGTCTACACCTGTTGTTTACCAAGCATTTCACTGTTAGTCTACACCTGTTGTTTACCAAGCATTTCACTGTTAGTCTACACCTGTTGTTTACCAAGGACCCATCAGTCAGCATTTCACTGTTAGTCTACACCTGTTGTTTACCAAGCATTTCACTGTTAGTCTACACCTGTTGTTTACCAAGGACCCAGTCAGTCAGCATTTCACTGTTAGTCTACACCTGTTGTTTACCAAGCATTTCACTGTTAGTCTACACCTGTTGTTTACCAAGCATTTCACTGTTAGTCCACACCTGTTGTTTACCAGGCATGTGACAGATACGATTTGATTGATCAACTGTGCAGTTGGCCCTCAGATTGCTATACCATATGTGGTTAGTCGATAAGTTAAATACTGACGTAAGATCTGGCATGAGTCTGCGATGTCGTCGGGGCAGGAACTCGGCCCATATCTTTACTGTACAAACAGAGGGGATGTTACTGGATCACAGTCATTCCTTGTTGTATTCACAACACTCTTTAAGGGGGTCAGCAACAATAAACATTAAAAGAGACCGTGAAAACCGTGTCATTCCAAGTGATTATTTTGGTGTGTGATTCTGATTCCAGTGTGTGATTCTGATTCCATTGTGTGATTCTGATTCCAGTGTGTGATTCTGATTCCAGTGTGTGATTCTGATTCCAGTGTGTGATTCTGATTCCAGTGTGTGATTCTGTTTCCAGTGTGTGATTCTGATTCCAGTGTGTGATTCTGTTTCCATTATGTGATTCCATTGTGTGATTCTGATTCCATTGTGTGATTCCATTGTGTGATTCTGATTCCATTGTGTGATTCTGATTCCATTGTGTGATTCTGATTCCATTGTGTGATTCCATTGTGTGATTCTGATTCCATTGTGTGATTCCATTGTGTGATTCTGATTCCATTGTGTGATTCCATTATAATGTTCTCTAAATGGATGGTGTTTTTATCTAGCTAGAGGTTAGCGTCTAGAAAACAAGCTGTAACTGCATTTATTTAACAAGCAAAATAGACAGCTCGATCCTGGATGGTATAAGAGCTACAATAGACAGCTAGGCAGAGATCCTGGATCTTATAAGAGCTACAGTAGACAGCTAGGCAGAGATCCTGGATGTTATAAGAGCTACAATAGACAGCTCGGCAGAGATCCTGGATCTTATAAGAGCTACAATAAACAGCTAGGCAGAGATCCTGGATGTTATAAGAGCTACAATAGACAGCTCGGCAGAGATCCTGGATCTTATAAGAGCTACAATAGACAGCTAGGCAGAGATCCTGGATGTTAATAGAGCTACAATAGACAGCTAGGCAGAGATCCTGGATGTTATAAGAGCTACAATAGACAGCTAGGCAGAGATCCTGGATGTTATAAGAGCTACAATAGACAGCTAGGCAGAGATCCTGGATGTTCATAAGAGCTACAATAGACAGCTAGGCAGAGATCCTGGATGTTATAAGAGCTACAATAGACAGCTAGGCAGAGATCCTGGATGTTATAAGAGCTACAATAGACAGCTCGGCAGAGATCCTGGATCTTATAAGAGCTACAATAGACAGCTAGGCAGAGATCCTGGATGTTATAAGAGCTACAATAGACAGCTAGGCAGAGATCCTGGATGTTATAAGAGCTACAATAGACAGCTAGGCAGAGATCCTGGATGTTCATAGAGCTACAATAGACAGCTAGGCAGAGATCCTGGATGTTATAAGAGCTACAATAGACAGCTAGGCAGAGATCCTGGATGTTATAAGAGCTACAATAGACAGCTAGGCAGAGATCCTGGATGTTATAAGAGCTACAATAGACAGCTAGGCAGAGATCCTGGATGTTATAAGAGCTACAATAGACAGCTAGGCAGAGATCCTGGATGTTATAAGAGCTACAATAGACAGCTAGGCAGAGATCCTGGATGTTATAAGAGCTACAATAGACAGCTAGGCAGAGATCCTGGATGTTATAAGAGCTACAATAGACAGCTAGGCAGAGATCCTGGATGTTCATAGAGCTACAATAGACAGCTAGGCAGAGATCCTGGATGTTATAAGAGCTACAATAGACAGCTAGGCAGAGATCCTGGATGTTATAAGAGCTACAATAGACAGCTAGGCAGAGATCCTGGATGTTATAAGAGCTACAATAGACAGCTAGGCAGAGATCCTGGATGTTATAAGAGCTACAATAGACAGCTAGGCAGAGATCCTGGATGTTATAAGAGCTACAATAGACAGCTGATCCTGGATGTTCATAAGAGCTACAATAGACAGGCAGAGATCCTGGATGTTCATAGAGCTACAATAGACAGCTAGGCAGAGATCCTGGATGTTATAAGAGCTACAATAGACAGCTAGGCAGAGATCCTGGATGTTATAAGAGCTACAATAGACAGCTAGGCAGAGATCCTGGATGTTCATAGAGCTACAATAGACAGCTCGGCAGAGATCCTGGATGTTATAAGAGCTACAATAGACAGCTAGGCAGAGATCCTGGATGTTATAAGAGCTACAATAGACAGCTAGGCAGAGATCCTGGATGTTATAAGAGCTACAATAGACAGCTAGGCAGAGATCCTGGATGTTATAAGAGCTACAATAGACAGCTAGGCAGAGATCCTGGATGTTATAAGAGCTACAATAGACAGCTCGGCAGAGATCCTGGATGTTATAAGAGCTACAATAGACAGCTAGGCAGAGATCCTGGATGTTATAAGAGCTACAATAGACAGCTAGGCAGAGATCCTGGATGTTATAAGAGCTACAATAGACAGCTAGGCAGAGATCCTGGATGTTATAAGAGCTACAATAGACAGCTAGGCAGAGATCCTGGATGTTATAAGAGCTACAATAGACAGCTAGGCAGAGATCTTGGATGTTATAAGAGCTACAATAGACAGCTAGGCAGAGATCCTGGATGTTATAAGAGCTACAATAGACAGCTAGGCAGAGATCTTGGATGTTATAAGAGCTACAATAGACAGCTAGGCAGAGATCCTGGATGTTCATAGAGCTACAATAGACAGCTAGGCAGAGATCCTGGATGTTATAAGAGCTACAATAGACAGCTAGGCAGAGATCCTGGATGTTATAAGAGCTACAATAGACAGCTAGGCAGAGATCCTGGATGTTCATAGAGCTACAATAGACAGCTAGGCAGAGATCCTGGATGTTATAAGAGCTACAATAGACAGCTAGGCAGAGATCCTGGATGTTATAAGAGCTACAATAGACAGCTAGGCAGAGATCCTGGATGTTATAAGAGCTACAATAGACAGCTAGGCAGAGATCCTGGATGTTCATAGAGCTACAATAGACAGCTAGGCAGAGATCCTGGATGTTCATAGAGCTACAATAGACAGCTAGGCAGAGATCCTGGATGTTATAAGAGCTACAATAGACAGCTAGGCAGAGATCCTGGATGTTATAAGAGCTACAATAGACAGCTAGGCAGAGATCCTGGATGTTATAAGAGCTACAATAGACAGCTAGGCAGAGATCCTGGATGTTCATAGAGCTACAATAGACAGCTAGGCAGAGATCCTGGATGTTATAAGAGCTACAATAGACAGCTAGGCAGAGATCCTGGATGTTATAAGAGACGCTGCAGGCTGTTGTGTATTTGTTGTGGTTGTATGTAGTTCATGCGGATTCCTTTAGGATAAATGACTACCCATTTACTTTATCGCTCACGCAGTAATAAACCATAATCATAGTCTGTAGTTACAGTCTGTGTTTACAGTCAGTGTCATGTTGTTGTTAGTGTCTCTGTACATATATTATATATATAACACTGTGATTATTTGGACCTAAAGATACTAAATGATTGAGAGATGTTTTAACGAGACAGGATGTGTCCTTGTTCCCTTCATAGTGCACTACTTTAGACCAGAGCCCTATGGGACCCTATTCCCTGCATAGTGCACTACTTTAGACCAGAGCCCTATGGGACCCTATTCCCTGCATAGTGCACTACTTTAGACCATAATTCTATGGGACCCTATTCCCTGCATAGTGCACTACTTTAGATCATAATTCTATGGGACCCTATTCCCTGCATAGTGCACTACTTTTGACCAGAGCCCTATGGGAACCTGTTCCCTATATAGTGTACTACTTTTGACTACTTCTACCCTGTTCAAGAGTAGTGCCCTATTTAGGGGAATATAGGGTGCAATTAGGGGTGGAACCTGAGAGGAATTGAAACGATTCCAATATCCAGAAACGTTACTTGGAAAGGAAGGGTTTTATAATGGACGAGGAATCTCCTTAAAGGCTTTCTGTATATTTAATGAGCGCGTTAGATCGTCCTCTCCTTCTGTTATGGGATGTACTTTAGCCTCTCTCTCCGGTCTTAATCTCTCTGGTGTTAATGCACAACCAAGGCTGCTTCTCTGATATTCCTCCCAATAAGAGTTCTCTGTATCTGGTCCATTAGCCACATCAAAACTGGACTGGAGTGGTGCAAAAATGTGGATTAATCTCTCACCTCGTGACTGAGTCGTGTTGAATGGGACATTAAAAGGGATTAATCTCTCACCTCGTGACTGAGTCGTGTTGAATGGGACATTAAAAGGGATTAATCTCTCACCTCGTGACTGAGTCGTGTTGAATGGGACATTAAAAGGGATTAATCTCTCACCTCGTGACTGAGTCGTGTTGAATGGGACATTAAAAGGGATTAATCTCTCACCTCGTGACTGAGTCGTGTTGAATGGGACATTAAAAGGGATTAATCTCTCACCTCGTGACTGAGTCGTGTTGAATGGGACATTAAAAGGGATTAATCTCTCACCTCGTGACTGAGTCGTGTTGAATGGGACATTCGTGACTGAGTCGTGTTGAATGGGACATTAAAAGGGATTAATCTCTCACCTCGTGACTGAGTCGTGTTGAATGGAACATTAAAAGGGATTCATCTCTGGTCGTGACTGAGTCGTGTTGAATGGAACATTAAAAGGGATTAATTATAAAGGATCTATACCTCGTGACTGAGTCGTGTTGAATGGGACATTAAAAGGGATTAATCTCTCATTTCGTGACTGAGTCGTGTTGAATGAAATAAAAGGGATTCATCTCTCACCTCGTGACTGAGCGTTTTGGAAATTAAAAGGGATTCATCTCTCTTTGTGACTGAGTCGTGTTGAATGGGACATTAAAAGGGATTAATCTCTGACCTCGTGACTGAGTCGTGTTGAATGGAATATTAAAAGGGATTAATCTCTCACCTCGTGACTGAGTCGTGTTGAATGGGACATTAAAAGGGATTAATCTCTCACCTCGTGACTGAGTCGTGTTGAATGGAAAATACCTCGATATGCTGGTGGTGAAAACTGTTGTTGTTGTTGTTGTTGTTGCTAACTCAAGCATTTATAAACATTAACAAGCATTACAAAGCATCTATATTAATTTATAAAGGATCTATAATGGCTTATTACATAGTCATAACCATAAAGTATAAACTAACAATTGATAATCATTCATGATTTCTGTATAATACTGGGTCGGACCTTCTCAAAATAAAAAGGGCAAAAAACAAGAAACTGAAGCTTTTTAAAAGCTCAAAGTTAACCTTTCTTTGTGTTTTATTTGTCGACCACAGGACCATAACCAATTAACCGATTAACCAATAAACTAATATCATGTTTCCATAATGGATCATTAAAACTATACCACTTTAAACCTTAAAAACATACAACTCCTTTAAAACTCTTTGAAAACATACAGCCAACTGGACAGTTCACTGTTCACCCCCTCCCTCCCTCCCTGCCTGCCTGCCTGCCTGATAATAATGCCTGCCTGCCTGCCTGTCCTCCCTCCCTCCCTGCCTGCCTGCCTGCCTGCCTCCCTCCCTCCCTCCCTCCCTGCCTGCCTGCCTGCCTGAAAATGCCTGCCTGCCTGCCTCCCTCCCTGCCTGCCTGCCTGCCTGCCTGCCTGCCTGCCTGCCTATCCCTCCCTCCCTGCCTGCCTGCCTGCCTGCCTCCCTGCCCCTGCCTGCCTGCCCCTCCCTCCCTCCCTGCCTAAACCTCCCTCCCTCCCTCCCTCCCTCCCTCCCTAAACCTAACCTCCCTCCCTCCCTATCCTCCCTCCCTCCTTCCCTCCTCTAAAACTGCTAGGTAATGAAAATTCCTCATGACAATAATAGACATTTTTTTTCTTTCATGCTACAATGTCCTCTAATGCATCGCTCAGACCAAAGGTCCAAACAAACAAACAATGTTTATGTTTTCTATGGATGGGCTATTTTCTCCATCTCCTTTCTTTTATTATAGTGCCGCTCCTCCTCTTGTGTTGATGAAACTGAAGTAATACTTGGTTGAGTGAAAGTCATAATGAAGTCATACGGAAGTCATCCTGTTCATGAGGTGGGAGTTCTACAAACCGTGGAAGAAGTTGAAAAATGATAATAATATTATTATTGTGCATCACCAGTGTCCATGAGAATGCGCCAGTCCAGTAGCTTGATGATACCCTGACTCAAAACGTCAAAAACCTCCCCTTGGCTCCTCTGCTCAAACTGGAAAATATTGACTGTTTCCTCTCGGATAAATTGGTCCTTCGAGCCGAATAGACCAGCATAATAACATGTTATAATCATTGTGGACATAACCTCTATCCTAAACATAACCTCTATCCTAAACATAACCTGTATCCTAAACATATCCTAAACATAACCTGTATCCTAAACATATCCTAAACATATCCTAAACATAACCTCTATCCTAAACATAACCTCTATCCTAAACATAACCTGTATCCTAAACATATCCTAAACATAACCTCTATCCTAAACATAATCTCTATCCTAAACATAACCTCTATCCTAAACATAACCTGTATCCTAAACATATCCTAAACATAACCTCTATCCTAAACATAACCTCTATCCTAAACATAACCTCTATCCTAAACATAATCTCTATCCTAAACATAATCTCTATCCTAAACATAACCTCTATCCTAAACATAACCTGTATCCTAAACATATCCTAAACATAACCTGTATCCTAAACATATCCTAAACATAATCTCTATCCTAAACATAGCCTGTATCCCAAAATTGTCCCAAAAATGTCAACCTCTGACCTCCATCTATTTAAAACCACTGCGATATCTGCCTCTGTATACACAGACAGGAGGCCACAAGGTTAATCTTCTCAGTTATGTACAGTCTAGAGTTGTTGTCTCCTGGTCAATAAACATACCAGGAAATAGATCCGTCTCAAGTTAATAACAACAAGGAAATCATCACTCGTCTCCCGTGACCTCTAGTCTCATTTCATGCTTTTTCAAATTACATTTAATTATGTTTATGATCTTAAAAATGCATTCTATTCAACCCCATTACATCAAATGAATGTTTCTGTTCTAGACATTGGAATGAATAAGCGTGAACCCTTTCATGATGAAACAACAACTCTTTTCCTGAGAGAGATCATATCCAATAAGTAACGCAGGTTTAGGATTCCAGAATTCTGGTTAACTTTCCCCCAAAAAATTCCCAGAATTTTCCTGAAATCCTGGTCGGAGGATTCTGGAATTTCTGCTTATTCCTTCCTCATTCTGGGAATTCTCCAACTGGAATTTCTGGAAAAACCTGTGGAATTTGTGGGAAAATTACTGCAATTTTCCAATCCTACACAGGTTTAGTTGCTCATACAAACAAACAAAATAAGGCATGTAATAGATTGTCGAATAATGCATCTAAGTAGCTGTCTGCCTTATTATAGCCTCCGATGGCGCAATCGAACTATAGTCTTGGTGAGAAGCTGCCTCGTACGTAACCATGACAACGTAGTTCAAAATGTCAGTCTAAAAGTAGGCCTTGAAGACGAGCTCTATAATATTGCATTGCACAACCCCACAGTCCAGGAGCTCCAATGGGGAAGAAGTTGTACATCTGAACAGACCAATCCTATGTAAGTTCCTCCTCATGGTCATCATCCATTGGTGGGAAGCCCTTTTTTTTTTTTCATTAAAACACTGACCTGTATAATCCACACTGCTGTTGTCAGCAAAGACAACAGCAGGAACGAGACAGGGACAGGGATGATGTCGCTGTAGTCTCACGGTGTTACAGAAGGGTTAGAGCAGTAGTCAGAGCTCTTTAGCTCTAAATCATCACCCTCCGGTGTGTGATCAGAGAAAACCGTTGTCCCAACTCTCTTTGTTTCTTGACGCCTCAGTTACTTTAGTGTTTTTGTGTCCTAAAGGCAGTTTAATTCTTCCACCTCAAACAAAAAACACAAAAAAAAAGCACAAGAAAGAATATTTCCACACCCGACATCTCAAGATTTTTCAGAAATCGTTTCTGTAGTTAGAAACAGAGAAGTTTAGCATTCCTGAAACATTATATTTGTTGAAAGACTTTTTGAACTCTGAGGAATTAAGCTAATTGAATGCATCCCAAATTGGCAATTGAAGTGTATAGGATTCTTACAAAATTCCAACATCCAATTTGGACCAAACTTCTTCTCTGCAATGAGTAAGAAGTGAGAAATCCAAATATATGGTCAATAGCCCCCCCCCCCCCCACCCCACAGACCCCCTAAATCCCACACCATGCCCACCCCAAAGGCCATTATACAGTATCAGTTCTCTGTTTGACAAGTATAATGAAGCTGTGGCAGTATTCTTTATTAATCATAAGTGGGGCGGCAGCGTCTCTGGTTTTGACTAGTAACCGGAAGGTTGCGATCAAAAGCTGACAAGGCTGTCGTTCTGCCCCTGAACAGGAGTTAACCCACTTCCCAGGCCGTCATTGAAAATAAGAATATGTTCTTAACTGACTTGCCTGGTTAAATAAAGGTACAATTAAAATGTCTCAAATGTGGTGATATTTAAAAACTAAAAAAGTTCTTCACCTTTTCAGAGAAATTTGCCATCAAAGTCATCCGAATTTTTTCCCCAACACACATTGGTTACTATGAAAGTTCCTGCTGTTTCTGCCACACCGTTCTATCCATCAATATAGGCTGTTCGATTGCCGATTTGTACCATCAAAAACCAAACCGATGCCGTTATCATTGTAAAAACCTATACAGGGTGAATTTTGGGGGCTTTGACCACTGAAGCCCATTAGAAAGCATTAACATTGAAAGCGTTAAAACTGCTGTAGCCTAATGGTTTGTTTGTTCACCAGGAATGGTCTGAAGGGTATCCAACTACACACACACAGGGTAGGCCATTTCCTGGACACAGATTTAGCCTAAGAAGAAGGACAGTTTGTGTGTGTTTTAATAATGTCTTTCATGGAGGACTGGCTTGACTTGTGAGGATGACCACACTCATTTATTTGCATCATGAGCATAACATTTTTGGGGGGGGGGTTTTCTACCAAAAGTTGCAACAACAAAAAAAGGTCAATTTAATAAACACAAGAGACCAGCTAAATGTACAAAAGGGTGTAGCAGTAACAGAGGGAACAAAGGGAACAGAGGGAACAGAGGGAACAGAGGGAACAGAGGGAACAGCAGTAACAGAGGGAACAGAGGGAACAGAGGGAACAGAGGGAACAGAGGGAACAGAGGGAACAGCAGTAACAGAGGGAACAGAGGGAACAGAAGTAACAGAGGGAACAGAGGGAACAGAGGGAACAGCAGTAACAGAGGGAACAGAGGGAACAGAGGGAACAGCGAGAAACAGAGGGAACAGAGGGAACAGAGGGAACAGAGGGAACAGAGGGAACAGCAGTAACAGAGGGAACAGAGGGAACAGAGGGAACAGAGGGAACAGCAGTAACAGAGGGAACAGAGGGAACAGAGGGAACAGAGGGAACAGCAGTAACAGAGGGAACAGAGGGAACAGAGGGAACAGCAGTAACAGAGGGAACAGAGGGAACAGAGGGAACAGAGGGAACAGAGGGAACAGAGGGAACAGAGGGAACAGAGGGAACAGAGGGAACAGCAGTAACAGAGGGAACAGAGGGAACAGAGGGAACAGAGGAACTGAACAGAGGGAACAGAGGGAACAGAGGGAACAGAGGAACAGAGGGAACAGTAACAGAGGGAACAGAACAGAGGGAACAGAGGGAACAGGTAACAGAGGGAACAGAGGGAACAGCAGAGGGAACAGAGGGAACAGAGGGAACACAGTAACAGAGGGAACAGAGAACAGGAACAGAGGGAACAGAGGGAAACAGAGGGAACAGAGGGAACAGAGGGAACCAGTAACAGAGGGAACAGAGGGAACAGAGGGAACAGAGGGAACAGAGGGAAACAGAGGGAACAGAGGGAACAGAGAACAGAGGGAACAGAGGGAACAGAGGGAACAGAGGAAACAGAGGGAACAGAGAACAATAACAGAGGGAACAAGGGAACAGAGGGAACAGAGGAACAGAGAACAGCAGTAACAGAGGGAACAGAGGGAACAGAGGGAACAGCAGTAACAGAGGGAACAGAGGGAACAGAGGGAACAGCAGAAACAGAGGGAACAGAGGGAACAGAGGGAACAGAGGGAACAGAGGGAACAGCAGTAACAGAGGAACAGAGGAACAGAGGGAACAGAGGAACAGAGAACAGAGGGAACAGCAGTAACAGAGGGAACAGAGGGAACAGAGGGAACAGAGGGAACAGAGGGAACAGAGGGAAACAGTAACAGAGAGAACAGAGGAACAGAGGGAACAGGGAACAGCAGTAACAGAGGGAGAGGGAACAGAGAACAGAGGGAACAGCAGTAACAGAGGGAACAGAGGGAACCAGAACAGAGGGAACAGGAACAGAGGGAACAGAGGGAACAGCAGTAACAGAGGGAACAGAGGGAACAGAGGGAACAGAGGGAACAGAGGGAACAGCAGTAACAGAGGGAACAGAGGGAACAGAACAGAGTAACAGAGAGGAACAGAGGGAACAGAGGGAACAGCAGTAACAGAGGGAACAGAGGGAACAGAGGGAACAGCAGTAACAGAGGGAAACAGAGTAACAGAGGGAACAGAGGGAACAGCAGTAACAGAAGGAACAGAGGAACAGAGCAGAACAGAGGGAACAGAGGGAACAGTGGGAACAGCAGTAACAGAGGGAACAGAGGGAACAGAGGGAACAGAGGGAACAGAGGGAACAGAGGGAACAGAGGGAACAGCAGTAACAGAGGGAACAGAGGGAACAGAGGGAACAGAGGGAACAGGGAACAGAGGAACAGAGGGAACAGAGGGAACAGCAGTAACAGAGGAACAGAGGAACAGCAGTAACAGAGGGAACAGAGGAAAGAGGGAACAGAGGGAACAGAGGGAACAGAATAACAGAGGGAACACAGTAACAGTAACAGAGGGAACAGAGGGAACAGAGGGAACAGCAGTAACAGAGGGAACAGAGGGAACAGCAGAACCAGAGTAACAGAGGGAACAGAGGGAACACAGGGAACAACAGAAGGGAACAGAGGGAACAGAGGGAACAGAGGGAACAGAGGGAACAGAGAGGAACAGAGGGAACAGAGGGAACAGAGGGAACAGAGGGAAGGCAGAGGGAACAGAGGGAACCAGGGAACAGAGGGAACAGAGGGAACAGAGGGAACAGGGAACAGAGGGAACAGCAGTAACAGGGAACAGAGGGAACAGGAGGGAACAGAGGGAACAGAGGGAACAGCATTAACAGAGGGAACAGAGGGAACAGAGGAACAGAGGGAACAGAGGGAACAGAGGGCAACACAGGGAACAGAGGGAACAGAGGGAACAGAGGGAACAGAGGGAACAGAGGGAACAGAGGAACAGCAGTAACAGAGGGAACAGAGGGAACAGAGGGACAGAGGAACAGAGAGGGAACAGAGGGAACAGAGGGAACAGAGGGGCAGTAACAGAGAACAGGGAACAGAGGGAACAGAGGGAACAGAGGGGTAACAGAGGGAACAGGGAACAGAGGGAACAGAGGGAACAGAGGGAACAGAGGGAACAGCAGTAACAGAGGGAACAAATAGGGAACAGAGGGAACAGAACAGAGGGAACAGAGGGAACAGAGGGAACAGCAGTAACAGAGGGACACAGAGGGAACAGAGGGAACAGAGGGAAACAGCAGTAACAGAGGGAACAGAGGGAACAGAGGGAACAGAGGGAACAGCAGTAACAGGGAACAGAGGGAACAGCAGTAACAGAGGGAACAGAGGGAACAGCAGTAACAGAGGAACAGAGGGAACAGAGGGAACAGCAGTAACAGAGGGAACAGAACAGAGGGAAACAGAAACAGAGGGAACAGAGGGAACAGCAGTAACAGGGAACAGAGGGAACAGAGGGAACAGCAGTAACAGTAACAGAGGGAACAGAGGGAACAGAGGGAACAGAGGGAACAGAGGGAACAGAACAGTAACAGAGGGAACAGAGGGAACAGAGGGAACAGCAGTAACAGAGGAACAGAGGGAACAGAGGGAACAGAGGGAACAGGGAACAGCAGTAACAGAGGGAACAGAGGGAACAGAACAGCAGTAACAGAGGGAACAGAGGGAACAGAGGGAACAGCAGTAACAGAGGGAACAGAGGGAACAGAGGGAACAGAGGGAACAGCAGTAACAGAGGGAACAGAGGGAACAGAGGGAACAGAGGGAACAGAGGGAACAGAGGGAACAGAGGGAACAGAGGGAACAGAGGGAACAGAGGGAACAGAGGGAACAGAGGGAACAGAGGGAACAGAGGGAACAGAGGGAACAGAGGGAACAGAGGGAACAGAGGAACAGAGGGAACAGAGGGAACAGAGGGAACAGAGGGAACAGCAGTAACAGAGGGAACAGAGGGAACAGAGGGAACAGAGGGAACAGAGGGAACAGAAGGAACAGAGGGAACAGAGGGAACAGAGGGAACAGAGGGAACAGAGGGAACAGAGGGAACAGAGGGAACAGCAGTAACAGAGGGAACAGAGGGAACAGAGGGAACAGAACAGGGAACAGAGGGAACAGAGGGAACAGCAGTAACAGAGGGAACAGAGGACAGCAGTAACAGAGGAGGGAACAGAGGGAACAGGGAACAGAGGGAACAGAGGGAACAGCAGTAACAGAGGGAACAGAGGGAACAGAGGGAACAGAGGGAACAGCAGTAACAGAGGGAACAGAGGGAACAGAGGGAACAGAGGGAACAGCAGTAACAGAGGGAACAGAGGGAACAGAGGGAACAGAGGGAACAGCAGTAACAGAGGGAACAGAGGGAACAGAACAGAGGAACAGCAGTAACAGGGAACAGAGGGAACAGAGGGAACAGAGGGAACAGAGGGAACAGCAGTAACAGAGGGAGGGGGAACAGAGGGAACAGAGGGAACAGAGGGGGAACAGCGAGAAACAGAGGGAACAGAGCAGTAACAGAGGAACAGAGGGAACAGCAGTAACAGAGGGAACAGAGGGAACAGAGGGAACAGAGGGAACAGAGGGAACAGAGAGAACAGAGGGAACAGAGTAACAGAGGGAACAGAGGGAACAGAGGGAACAGTAACAGAGGGAACAGAGGGAACAGAGGGAACAGAGGGAACAGAGGGAACAGAGGGAACAGCAGTAACAGAGGGAACAGGGAGAACAGAGGGAACAGCAGTAACAGAGGGAACAGAGGGAACAGAGGGAACAGGGAACAGAGGAACAGAGGAACAGAGGGAACAGAGGGGGTAACAGAGGGAACAGAGGGAACAAGGAACAGAGGGAACAGGGGAACAGAACAGGGAACAGAGGGAACAGAGGGAACAGAGGGAACAGAGGGAACAGAGGAACAGAGGGAACAGAGGGGGAACAGAGGGAACAGAGGGAACAGCAGTAACAGAGGGAACAGAGGGAACAGAGGGAA
The DNA here is from genome assembly GCF_023373465.1 of Oncorhynchus keta. Classification (NCBI taxonomy): domain Eukaryota; kingdom Metazoa; phylum Chordata; class Actinopteri; order Salmoniformes; family Salmonidae; genus Oncorhynchus; species Oncorhynchus keta. Next base: position 1,135,570 of record NC_068443.1, on the reverse strand, counting down.
CAGCAGTAACAGAGGGAACAGAGGGAACAGAGGGAACAGAGGAACAGAGGGAACAGAGGGAACAGAGGGAACAGAGGGAACAGAGGGAACAGCAGTAACAGAGGGAACAGAGGGAACAGCAGTAACAGAGGGAACAGAGGGAACAGAGGGAACAGCAGTAACAGAGGGAACAGAGGGAACAGAGGGAACAGAGGGAACAGAGGGAACAGAGGGAACAGCAGTAACAGAGGGAACAGAGGGAACAGAGGGGAGGGAACAGAGGGAACAGCAGTAACAGAGGAACAGAGGGAACAGCAGGAACAGAGGGAACAGAGGGAACAGAGGGAACAGCAGTAACAGAGGGAACAGAGGGAACAGAGGGAACAGAGGGAACAGAGGGAACAGCAGTAACAGAGGGAACAGAGGGAACAGAGGAACAGAGGGAACAGAGGGAACAGAGAGAACAGAGGGAACAGAGGGAACAGGGGGAACAGAGGGAACAGAGGGAACAGCAGTAACAGAGGGAACAGAGGGAACAGCAGTAACAGAGGGAACAGAGGAACAGAGGGAACACAGTAACAGAGGGAACAGAGGGAACAGAGGGAACAGGGAACAGAGGGAACAGCAGTCAGTAACAGAGGGAACAGAGGGAACAGAGGGAACAGAGGGAACAGCAGTAACAGGGAACAGAGGGAACAGAGGGAACAGAGGGAACAGAGGGTAACAGAAGTAACAGAGGGAACAGAGGAACAGAGGGAACAGAGGAACAGCAGTAACAGAGGGAACAGAGGGAACAGAGGGAACAGAGGGAACAGAGGGAACAGGGAACAGAGGGAACAGAGGGAACAGGGGGAACAGAGGGAACAGAGGGAACAGAGGGAACAGAGGGAACAGAGGAACAGAGGGAACAGAGGGAACAGAGAGAACAGCAGTAACAGAGGGAACAGAGGGAACAGAGGGAACAGAGGGAACAGAGAGAACAGCAGTAACAGAGGGAACAGAGGGAACAGAGGAACAGAGGGAACAGAGGGAACAGCAGTAACAGAGGGAACAGAGGGAACAGAGGGAACAGAGGGAACAGAGGGAACAGCGAGAAACAGAGGGAACAGAGGGAACAGAGGGAACAGAGGGAACAGAGGGAACAGAGGGAACAGAGGGAACAGCAGGAACAGGGAACAGAGGGAACAGCAGTAACAGAGGGAACAGAGGGAACAGCAGTAACAGGAACAGAGGGAACAGCAGTAACAGAGGGAACAGAGGGAACAGAGGGAACAGAGGGAACAGCAGTAACAGAGGGAACAGAGGGAACAGAGGAACAGAGGAACAGAGGGAACAGAGGAACAGTAACAGAGGGAACAGAGGGAACAGAGGGAACAGGGGGAACAGGGAACAGAGGGAACAGAGGGAACAGAGGGAACAGAGGGAACAGAGGGAACAGAGGGAACAGAGGGAACAGAGGGAACAGCAGTAACAGAGGGAACAGAGGGAACAGAGGGAACAGAGGGAACAGAGGGAACAGCAGTAACAGAGGGAACAGAGGGAACAGAGGGAACAGAGGAACAGAGGGAACAGCAGTAACAGAGGGAACAGAGGGAACAGAGGAACAGAGGGAACAGAGGGAACAGGGGGAACAGAGGGAACAGAGGAACAGAGGGAACAGAGGGAACAGGGAAACAGAGGGAACAGAGGGAACAGAGGGAACAGAGGGAACAGAGGGAACAGAGGAACAGGGAACAGAGGGAACAGAGGGAACAGAGGGAACAGAGGGAACAGAGGAACAGACAGCAGTAACAGAGGAACAGAGGGAACAGAGGAACAGAGGAACAGAGGGAACAGAGGGAACAGAGGGAACAGAGGAACAGCAGTAACAGAGGGAACAGAGGGAACAGAGGGAACAGAGAGAACAGAGGGAACAGGGAACAGAGGGAACAGAGGGAACAGAGGAACAGAGGGAACAGAGGGAACAGGGGGAACAGAGGGAACAGAGGGAACAGAGGAACAGAGGGAACAGCAGTAACAGAGGGAACAGAGGGAACAGAGGGAACACAGAGGGAACAGAGGGAACAGAGGAACAGAGGGAACAGCAGTAACAGAGGGAACAGAGGGAACAGAGGGAACAGAGGGAACAGCAGTAACAGAGGGAACAGAATTAGGTAACAGAGGGAACAGAGGGAACAGAGGGAACAGAGGGAACAGGGGGTACAGGGGGAACAGAGGGAACAGAACAGGGGGAACAGAGGGAACAGAGGGAACAGCAGTAACAGAGGGAACAGAGGGAACAGAGGGAACAGAGGGAACAGAGGGAACAGAGGGAACAGAGGGAACAGAGGGAACAGCAGGAACAGAGGGAACAGAGGGAACAGAGGGAACAGAGGGAACAGAGGGAACAGAGGGAACAGAGGGAACAGAGGAACAGAGGGAACAGAGGGAACAGAGGGAACAGCAGTAACAGAGGGAACAGAGGGAACAGAGGGAACAGAGGGAACAGAGGAACAGCAGTAACAGAGGGAACAGAGGGAACAGAGGAACAGCAGTAACAGAGGGAACAGAGGGAACAGAGGGAACAGAGGGAACAGCAGTAACAGAGGGAACAGAGGGAACAGAGGGAACAGAGGGAACAGAACAGGAACAGAACAGAGGAACAGAGGGAACAGAGGGAACAGAGGGAACAGAGGAACAGAGGGAACAGCAGGAACAGAGGGAACAGAGGGAACAGAGGGAACAGAGGGAACAGAGGGAACAGAGGGAACAGCAGTAACAGAGGGAACAGAGGGAACAGAGGGAACAGAGGGAACAGAGGGAACAGAGGAACAGAGGGAACAGAGGGAACAGAGGGAACAGAGGGAACAGAGGGAACAGCAGTAACAGAGGGAACAGAGGGAACAGAGGGAACAGAGGGAACAGAGGGAACAGCAGCAGTAACAGAGGGAACAGAGGGAACAGAGGGAACAGGGAACAGCAGTAACAGAGGGAACAGAGGGAACAGAGGGAACAGAGGGAACAGCAGTAACAGAGGGAACAGAGGGAACAGAGGGAACAGAGGGAACAGGGAACAGAGGGAACAGAGGAACAGAGGAACAGGGGAACAGAGGGAACAGAGGGAACAGAGGGAACAGAGGAACAGAGGGAACAGAGGGAACAGAGGGAACAGAGGGAAACAGAGGGAACAGAGGGAACAGGGAACAGAGGGAACAGAGGGAACAGAGGGAACAGAGGGAACAGAGGGAACAGAGAACAGAGGAACAGCAGTAACAGAGGGAACAGAGGGAACAGAGGAACAGAGGGAACAGAGGGAACAGAGGGAACAGAGGGAACAGAGGGAACAGCAGTAACAGAGGGAACAGAGGGAACAGAGGGAACAGAGAACAGAGGGAACAGAGGGAACAGAGGGAACAGGGGAACAGAGGGAACAGAGGGAACAGAGGGAACAGAGGGAACAGGGGAACAGAGGAACAGAGGAACAGAGGGAACAGCAGTAACAGAGGGAACAGAGGGAACAGAGGGAACAGAACAGAGGGAACAGGGGAACAGAGGGAACAGAGGGAACAGAGGGAACAGCAGGAACAGAGGGAACAGAGGGAACAGAGGGAACAGAGGGAACAGCAGTAACAGAGGGAACAGAGGGAACAGAGGGAACAGAGGGAACAGAGGGAACAGAGGGAACAGAGGGAACAGAGGGAACAGAGGGAACAGAGGGAACAGGGGAACAGAGGGAACAGAGGGAACAGAGGGAACAGGGGGAACAGAGGGAACAGAGGGAACAGCAGTAACAGAGGAACAGAGGGAACAGAGGGAACAGAGGGAACAGAGGGAACAGAGGGAACAGCAGTAACAGAGGGAACAGAGGGAACAGAGGGAACAGAGGGAACAGAGGAACAGCAGTAACAGAGGGAACAGAGGGGGAACAGAGTGGAACAGGGAACAGGGGGAACAGAGGGAACAGAGGGAACAGAGGAACAGAGGAACAGCAGTAACAGAGGGAACAGAGGGAACAGAGGGAACAGAGGGAACAGAGGGAACAGAGGGAACAGAGGGAACAGCAGTAACAGAGGGAACAGAGGGAACAGCAGTAACAGAGGGAACAGAGGGAACAGAGGGAACAGAGGGAACAGAGGGAACAGAGGGAACAGAGGGAACAGAGGGAACAGCAGTAACAGAGGGAACAGAGGGAACAGAGGGAACAGAGGGAACAGAGGGAACAGAGGGAACAGAGGGAACAGAGGGAACAGAGGGAACAAGGAACAGAGGGAACAGAGGGAACAGCAGTAACAGAGGGAACAGAGGGAACAGAGGGAACAGAGGGAACAGAGGGAACAGCAGTAACAGAGGGAACAGAGGGAACAGAGGGAACAGAGGGAACAGAGGGAACAGAGGGAACAGAGGGAACAGAGGGAACAGAGGGAACAGAGGGAACAGAGGGAACAGAGGGAACAGGGGAACAGGGGAACAGAGGGAACAGAGGGAACAGAGGGAACAGAGGGAAACAGAGGGAAACAGAGGAACAGAGGGAACAGAGGAAACAGAGGGAAACAGAGGGAACAGAGGGAACAGAGGGAACAGAGGGAACAGAGGGAACAACAGAGGGAACAGAGGGAACAGAGGGAACAGAGGGAACAGAGGGAACAGAGGAACATTTTTAGGAACAGAGGGAACAGAGGGAACAGAGGGAACAGAACAGGAGAACAGAGGGAACAGCAGTAACAGAGGGAACAGAGGGAACAGAACAGAGGGAACAAGGGAACAGAGGGAACAGAGGGAACAGAGGGAACAGCAGTAACAGAGGAACAGAGGGAACAGAGGGAACAGAGAGAACAGAGGGAACAGAGGGAACAGAGGGAACAGAGGGAACAGGGGAACAGAGGGAACTAGAGGGAACAGAGGGAACAGAGGGAACAGGGGGAACAGAGGAACAGATAGAACAGAGGGAACAGCAGTAACAGAGGAACAGAGGGAACAGAGGGAACAGGGGAACAGAGGGAACAGGGGGAACAGAGGGAACAGAGAGAACAGAGGGAACAGCAGTAACAGAGGGAACAGAGGGAACAGAGGGAACAGAGGGAACAGCAGTAACAGAGGGAACAGAGGGAACAGGGGGAACAGAGGGAACAGAGGGAACAGAGGGAACAGAGGGAACAGAGGGAACAGAGGGAACAGGGGGAATAGGGAACAGGGGGAACAGAGGGAACAGGGGGTTTGAGGGAACAGCAGTAACAGAGGGAACTTTGAACAGAGGGAACAGAGGGAACAGGGGGAACAAGGGAACAGGGGGAACAGAGGGAACCAGTAACAGAGGGAACACAGTAACAGAGGGAACAGCAGTAACAGAGGGAACAGAGGGAACAGGGGGAACAGAGGGAACAGAGGGAACAGAGGGAACAGGGGGAACAGAGGGAACAGAGGGAACAGAGGAACAGGGGGAACAGAGGGGAACAGGGGGAACATTTGGATCAGGGGAATAAATCTTTGAGTAAAAGGGAAAGGGAACAGGGGAAAAGGGAACAAAACAGAGGGAACAGGGGGAACAAACAAAACACAGTAACAGAGGGAACAGAGGGAACAGGGGGAATAAGAACAAACAGAGGGAACAGGGGGAACAAGGGAACAGGGGGAACAGAGGGAACAGGGGGAACTAGGGAACAAGGGAACAGGGGGAACAGAGGGAACAAATCAGAGGGAACAGGGGGAACAGAGGGAACAGGGGGAACAGAAACAGTGGGGAACAGAGGGAACAGCAGTAACAGAGGGAACAGAACAGAGGGAACAGAATGAGGGAACTTGTCAGAACAGAGGGAACAGAGGGAACAGAGGGAACAGAGGGAACAGCAGTAACAGAGGGAACAGAGGGAACAGGGGGAACAGAGGGAACAGGGGAACAGAGGGAACAGAGGGAAACAGAGAATACATTACATAGCATGAATAAACTATATTCCATTCATTCTGACCATGTATTTGGATTCACCATATCTTAGTCATTAGTCAACTCGTCTTTAATAAACTACACAGCAATGATCAATTATCGGACATTGCAAACTACTGAATCTGAATTACTATCAGAACTCAAATGAATCAACCAAAGATACGTCCCGTTTCTATAAAGAATTGTACACTTCTGATTGTAAACCCACACCGATCTAGATCAAGTTGTTTTTAAAAGATATACAAACTCCTCTTCCTCGCAATTGAGGAAACCAGGTCGCTGGGAGCCCAAATCTCTCTCCATGAACTCAAAAGGGCATTGGATACCATGGATACCGTGGATACCGTGGATACCATGGATACCGTGGATACCATGGATACCGTGGATACCATGGATACCGTGGATACCGTGGATACCGTGGATACCATGGATACCGTGGATACCGTGGATACCGTGGATACCGTGGATACCGTGGATACCATGGATACCGTGGATACCATGGATACCGTGGATACCGTGGATACCGTGGATACCGTGGATACCGTGGATACCGTGGATACCGTGGATACCGTGGATACCGTGGATACCGTGGATACCATGGATACCGTGGATACCGTGGATACCTTGGATACCGTGGATACCGTGGATACCGTGGATACCGTGGATACCGTGGATGAAGACATATCATCTGGTTCTTCCTGAGGTCTATTTAACATATTGGAACAAATTACTGTTCATTGAAATGATGAACAAAGCCATTCACAAAGGTTTATTTAGAAGGGATGCAAATACACCACAAATTTAATTTTAATTTTATTTTTTTTAAGTTAAGGAAACCACCCAGTCACCCCCTATCTTTGATAAACACAGATAATATATATATATATATATATTTACTCTGTCATCCTGTCTATTTAACACCATCTATTACATATCTAGCTTCATCAGAAACCAAAGCTCCTTGGGCAGTTCTAGCCCTCAACACAGAAAAAGCTTTTGATAGACTAGAATGGTCATATCTTTTGATAGACTAGAATAGTCATATCTTTTGATAGACTAGAATGGTCATATCTTTTGATAGACTAGAATGGTCATATCTTTTGATAGACTAGAATAGTCATATCTTTTGATAGACTAGAATGGTCATATCTATTTTGACAGACTAGAATAGTCATATCTTTTGATAGACTAGAATGGTCATATATTTTGATAGACTAGAATGATCATATCTTTTGATAAACTAGAATGGTCATATCTTTTGATAGACTAGAATAGTCATATCTGTTGATAGACTAGAATGGTCATATCTTTTGATAGACTAGAATGGTCATATCTTTTGACAGACTAGAATGGTCATATCTTTTGACAGACTAGAATGGTCATATCTTTTGATAGACTAGAATGGTCATATCTTTTGATAGACTAGAATGGTCATATCTTTTGACAGACTAGAATGGTCATATCTTTTGATAGACTAGAATGGTCATATCTTTTGACAGACTAGAATGGTCATATCTTTTGATAGACTAGAATGGTCATATCTTTTGACAGACTAGAATGGTCATATCTTTTGACAGACTAGAATGGTCATATCTTTTAATAGACCAGAATGATCATATCTTTTGATAAACTAGAATGGTCATATCTTTTGATAGACTAGAATGGTCATATCTTTTGACAGACTAGAATGGTCATATCTTTTGACAGACTAGAATGGTCATATCTTTTGACAGACTAGAATGGTCATATCTTTTGACAGACTAGAATGGTCATATCTTTGGTCGGTTTTGTAACATATGGGACTTGGCTCCAATTTCATTAATGTGATTCAAATACTATATTCCCATCCCTCAGTAATAACAGGAAGTGGACCATCTGTACCAAACTTTAACTTTAAATGGTATTTCCAGACTAGCTTTTCGTCCCATCCTAAATTGGTTTAGACATGATTCTTCTGTCCTCTGGTTGAGTATAGAGAGAAATATGGTGTCTCCTATTGCCCTGGAAGAGGTGGTCGTCATTGATATATCCCTCAAACAATGTAAACTATAGCTTTGATCCTATTGGGGGAATGGGATGGGAAGTTGGAGGTGATCTATATTTGGGCAAAATGGGATGGGGAAAACAATGTAACTGGGAATCAAAATGGTTGGGGGTGATGGAGTTGGGGGTGATGTTTGCTGGGGGGGGAATGGGATGGGGAGTTGGGGGTGATGTTTGTCTGGGGGGAATGGGATGGGGAGTTGGGGGTGATGTGATGTGGTGGGGGAATGGGATGGGGAGTTGGGGTTGATGTGCTGGGGGAAATGGGATGGGGAGTTGGGGGTGATGTTGTGCTGTTGGGGGATGGGATGGGGAGTTGGGGGTGATGTTTGGCTGTGGGTACATGTGGTATAAACTAGATGTGTAAATTGACATGCATGTTGTGCCTGTACCCCCCCCCAAACAAATCCAAATAAGTGGTTTGGTCCAAATTGGATGTTTGGTATTTAAATTGAAATTGATGATTTGTGTGCAATCAATTAGCTTAATTTCTCAGATTTCAAATTGTCTTTCAACAAAATAATTTTGCAGGAATGTTTATATCATCTTCATCAAACTACAGACTATTTCAGAAAAATCTGAGATGGTCGGTGTCATGGCTTGCTGAAATGAAATAGAAGAACCCAGTGTTTCTTTTTTGTTGTTGCAACAGGGGCCGGCAAGCTTTGGCCCTTCCTTCCTCCTCGGAGATCTACTTCCATAAAAATGACTAAAAGTTAAGAACTGACTAAAGTGTCAGCAAAAACGGTCTGTCTGGACTGATCGAGTCCATCCATAACTTCAACATCCCAGAGACCAGTGGGAGGTTAATACTTTTAAACTTCTATCCACATTGAAAGGGGATTGAAACTTCTAGCCTTTTACAGCCAAGCTCACTGAGTCTTTTCCCTGGTCCATTTGATCATAGTCTCAGGCGAGCGATAGAGGAAGATGAGTTTAGCGTACATGTCTTCCTCCAGGTCCAGCTCTCCCGTCTCTCGGACCAGGAAGATGTCGGTGCAGAGCTTCAGGATGCGGTCCACGTTGGGCAGCTCCTCGAACATGATGGTGTGGGAGATACCGCTGAAGAACTCACGGACGAACTTACCGATGACGAGCACCACGGAGGCGTACAGACCCATGATCCTGGAGGAGAGGAAGAGATAAGGAGATACTGTAATTGTGCCTTCAGAAAGAATGCATGCTCCTTGACTTATTCCACATGTTGTTGTTTACAGTCTAAATTCAACGTTAAATTCCTTTTTTCTCTCACCCAACTACAAACAATACCCAATAATGGCAAAGTGAAAACTTTTTGGGGGATTATTTTAAAAAAAATGTTTTGAAAATGAAATACACAAATATCTAATTTACAAAAGTTGTGAGTCTTTCTGGGTATGTCTCTAAGTGATTTGAAGCCCTGGATTGTACCATATTTGCACATTATTACTGAAAAAAGTATTCAAGCTCTGTCAAGTCGGTTGTTGATTGCTGGTGAGCCATTTTCAAGTATTGCCGTAGATTTTCAAGCCAATTTAAGTCAAAACTGGAACTAGGCCACTAAGGAAAAGTCAATGTCATCTTGGTAAGCAACACCAGTGTATCTTTGGCCTTGTGTTTTGGGTTATTGTCCTGCTGAAAGGTGAATTTGTCTCCCAGTGTCTGTTGGAAAGCAGACTGAACCAGGTTATTGTCCTGCTGAAAGGTGAATTTGTCTCCCAGTGTCTGTTGGAAAGCAGACATGAACCAGGTTATTGTCAAGACTGAAAGGTTAGTTTGTCTCCCAGTGTCTGTTGAAAACAGGATGTAACCAGGTTATTTCCTGCTGAAAGTACAGAATTTGTTCCAGTGTCTGTTTCAGACTGAACCAGGTTTATTGTCCTGCTGAAATGGTATTTGTCCTCCCAGTGTCTGTTGGAAAGCAGAAAACTCTGTAACTGTCCTTGAAAGGTGAATTTGTCTCCCAGTGTCATGGTGAAAGCAGACTGAACCAGGTTATTGTCCTGCTGAAAGGTGAGTTTGTCTCCCAGTGTCTGTTGGAAAGCAGAGACCAGGTTGTTGTCCTGCTGAAAGATAATTTGTCTCCCATGTCTGGGGAAAGAGACTGAACCAGGTTTTCCTCTAGGACTTTGCCTAGCTCTATTCCGTTTCTTTTTATCAAAAAAAAGCTCCCTAGTGTGGGGACAAGCATAGGGACATAACATGATGCAGCCACCACCATGATTGAAAGATGAAGTGGACTGAGTATACAGATGTGTTGTGTGGGGATACAGAGAACAAACATAACAGATATTTATTCATGACTTAAAGAGATTTTAGTGCCTTGTTGAAAACAGGATGTATGTTTTGGAATATTTTTAATCTGAGGGCTTCCTTCTTTTCACTCTGTCTATTAGGTTAGAGATGAGGTAACTACAGATGGTATTGATCCATCCAGAGATGAGGGACCTATCACAGATACAATTGTAATGTTTAAAGTTACAGAGATCATGGGACCTTACAGATATTCCTATCCTCTCCGGTTACAGAGATGAGGGACCTTACAGATATTGTATGTGACTGGGTGTATTGATGACGCCATACAAATTGTAATTAATAACATCACCATGCTCAATGGGATATTCAGAATTGTATGTGTTTTTTCCCCATCTACCAATGAGGTGCCCTTCAGATATTGTAGGCATTGGAAAACCTTTTGTGGGAACCTTACAGAATTCACTGATACAGAGATGAGGGACCTTACAGATAATTGTATGTGTGGGGTACAGAGATGAGGGACCTTACAGATATGTGTGGGGGTTACAGAGATGAGGAACCTTGCAGATATTGTATGTGTGGGGTACAGAGATGAGGGACCTTACAGTATGTATGTGTGGGTTACAGAGATGAGGGACCTTACAGATATTGTATGTGTGGGGGTACAGAGATGAGGGACCTTACAGTATGTGTGGGGGTACAGAGATGAGGGACCTTACAGATAATTGTATGTGTGGGGTACAGAGATGAGGAACCTTGCAGTATGTGTGGGGGTACAGAGATGAGGAACCTTGCAGTATGTGGGGGTACAGAGATGAGGGACCTTACAGTATGTGTGGGGGTACAGAGATGAGGGACCTTGCAGTATGTGTGGGGGTACAGAGATGAGGGACCTTACAGTATGTGTGGGGGTACAGAGATGAGGGACCTTACAGATAATTGTATGTGTGGGGTACAGAGATGAGGACCTTGCAGATAATTGTATGTGTGGGGTACAGAGATGAGGGACCTTGCAGATAATTGTATGTGTGGGGTACAGAGATGAGGGACCTTACAGATAATTGTATGTGTGTGGGTAGAGATGAGGGACCTTACAGATAATTGTATGTGTGGGGGTACAGAGATGAGGGACCTTGCAGATAATTGTATGTGTGGGGTACAGAGATGAGGGACCTTGCAGATAATTGTATGTGTGGGGGTACAGAGATGAGGGACCTTACAGATAATTGTATGTGTGGGGTACAGAGATGAGGGACCTTGCAGATAATTGTATGTGTGGGGGTACAGAGATGAGGGACCTTACAGATAATTGTATGTGTGGGGTACAGAGATGAGGGACCTTACAGATAATTGTATGTGTGGGGTACAGAGATGAGGGACCTTACAGATAATTGTATGTGGGGTACAGAGATGAGGACCTTACAGATAATTGTATGTGTGGGGTACAGAGATGAGGGACCTTACAGATAATTGTATGTGGGGTACAGAGATGAGGACATTACAGATAATTGTATGTGTGGGGTACAGAGATGAGGGACATTACAGATAATTGTATGTGTAGGGTACAGAGATGAGGGACATTACAGATAATTGTATGTGTGGGGTACAGAGATGAGGGACATTACAGATAATTGTATGTGTAGGGGTACAGAGATGAGGGACCTTACAGATAATTGTATGTGTGGGGTACAGAGATGAGGGACCTTACAGATAATTGTATGTGTTGGGGTACAGAGATGAGGACCTTACAGATAATTGTATGTGTGGGGTACAGAGATGAGGGACCTTACAGATAATTGTATGTGTGGGGGTACAGAGATGAGGACCTTACAGATAATTGTATGTGTGTGGGTAGAGAGATGAGGGACCTTACAGATAATTGTATGTGTGTGGGTAGAGATGAGGGACCTTACAGATATTGTATGTGTGGGGTACAGAGATGAGGGACCTTACAGATAATGTATGTGTGGGTTACAGAGATGAGGGACATTACAGATAATTGTATGTGTGGGGTACAGAGATGAGGGACCTTACAGATAATTGTATGTGTGGGGGTACAGAGATGAGGGACCTTACAGATAATTGTATGTGTGTGGGTAGAGAGATGAGGGACCTTACAGATAATTGTATGTGTGTGGGTAGAGAGATGAGGGACCTTACAGATATTGTATGTGTGGGGTACAGAGATGAGGGACCTTACAGATATTGTATGTGTGGGGTACAGAGATGAGGGACCTTACAGTATGTGTGGGGTACAGAGATGAGGGACCTTACAGTATGTGTGGGGTACAGAGATGAGGGACCTTACAGATAATTGTATGTGTGGGGTACAGAGATGAGGGACCTTACAGATATTGTATGTGTGGGGTACAGAGATAGGAGACCTTACAGTATGTGTGGGGTACAGAGATGAGGGACCTTACAGTATGTGTGGGGGTACAGAGATGAGGGACCTTGCAGTATGTGTGGGGGTACAGAGATGAGGGACCTTACAGATAATTGTATGTGTGGGGTACAGAGATGAGGGACCTTACAGATATTGTATGTGTGGGTTACAGAGATGAGGGACCTTACAGATATTGTATGTGTGGGTTACAGAGATGAGGGACCTTACAGATATTGTATGTGTGGGTTACAGAGATGAGGAACCTTGCAGTATGTGTGGGGGTACAGAGATGAGGGACCTTACAGTATGTGTGGGGGTACAGAGATGAGGGACCTTGCAGTATGTGTGGGGGTACAGAGATGAGGGACCTTACAGTATGTGTGGGGGTACAGAGATGAGGGACCTTACAGATAATTGTATGTGTGGGGTACAGAGATGAGGGACCTTGCAGATAATTGTATGTGTGGGGTACAGAGATGAGGGACCTTGCAGATAATTGTATGTGTGGGGTACAGAGATGAGGGACCTTACAGATAATTGTATGTGTGTGGGTAGAGAGATGAGGGACCTTACAGATAATTGTATGTGTGGGGTACAGAGATGAGGGACCTTGCAGATAATTGTATGTGTGGGGTACAGAGATGAGGGACCTTGCAGATAATTGTATGTGTGGGGGTACAGAGATGAGGGACCTTACAGATAATTGTATGTGTGGGGTACAGAGATGAGGGACCTTGCAGATAATTGTATGTGTGGGGGTACAGAGATGAGGGACCTTACAGATAATTGTATGTGTGGGGTACAGAGATGAGGGACCTTACAGATAATTGTATGTGTGGGGTACAGAGATGAGGGACATTACAGATAATTGTATGTGTGGGGTACAGAGATGAGGGACCTTACAGATAATTGTATGTGTGGGGTACAGAGATGAGGGACCTTACAGATAATTGTATGTGTGGGGTACAGAGATGAGGGACCTTGCAGATAATTGTATGTGTGGGGTACAGAGATGAGGGACCTTGCAGATAATTGTATGTGTGGGGTACAGAGATGAGGGACCTTACAGATAATTGTATGTGTGGGGTACAGAGATGAGGGACATTACAGATAATTGTATGTGTGGGGTACAGAGATGAGGGACCTTACAGATAATTGTATGTGTGGGGTACAGAGATGAGGGACCTTACAGATAATTGTATGTGTGGGGTACAGAGATGAGGGACATTACAGATAATTGTATGTGTGGGGTACAGAGATGAGGGACATTACAGATAATTGTATGTGTGGGGTACAGAGATGAGGGACATTACAGATAATTGTATGTGTGGGGTACAGAGATGAGGGACATTACAGATAATTGTATGTGTGGGGTACAGAGATGAGGGACCTTACAGATAATTGTATGTGTGGGGTACAGAGATGAGGGACCTTACAGATAATTGTATGTGTTGGGGTACAGAGATGAGGGACCTTACAGATAATTGTATGTGTGGGGTACAGAGATGAGGGACCTTACAGATAATTGTATGTGTGGGGGTACAGAGATGAGGGACCTTACAGATAATTGTATGTGTGTGGGTAGAGAGATGAGGGACCTTACAGATAATTGTATGTGTGTGGGTAGAGAGATGAGGGACCTTACAGATATTGTATGTGTGGGGTACAGAGATGAGGGACCTTACAGATAATGTATGTGTGGGTTACAGAGATGAGGGACATTACAGATAATTGTATGTGTGGGGTACAGAGATGAGGGACCTTACAGATAATTGTATGTGTGGGGGTACAGAGATGAGGGACCTTACAGATAATTGTATGTGTGTGGGTAGAGAGATGAGGGACCTTACAGATAATTGTATGTGTGTGGGTAGAGAGATGAGGGACCTTACAGATATTGTATGTGTGGGGTACAGAGATGAGGGACCTTACAGATATTGTATGTGTGGGGTACAGAGATGAGGGACCTTACAGTATGTGTGGGGTACAGAGATGAGGGACCTTACAGATAATTGTATGTGTGGGGTACAGAGATGAGGGACCTTACAGATATTGTATGTGTGGGGTACAGAGATGAGAGACCTTACAGTATGTGTGGGGTACAGTGATGAGGGACCTTACAGTATGTGTGGGGTACAGAGATGAGGGACCTTACAGATAATTGTATGTGTGGGGTACAGAGATGAGGGACCTTACAGATATTGTATGTGTGGGTTACAGAGATGAGGGACCTTACAGATATTGTATGTGTGGGTTACAGAGATGAGGGACCTTACAGATATTGTATGTGTGGGTTACAGAGATGAGGAACCTTGCAGTATGTGTGGGGGTACAGAGATGAGGGACCTTACAGTATGTGTGGGGGTACAGAGATGAGGGACCTTGCAGTATGTGTGGGGGTACAGAGATGAGGGACCTTACAGTATGTGTGGGGGTACAGAGATGAGGGACCTTACAGATAATTGTATGTGTGGGGGTACAGAGATGAGGACCTTGCAGATAATTGTATGTGTGGGGTACAGAGATGAGGGACCTTGCAGATAATTGTATGTGTGGGGTACAGAGATGAGGACCTTACAGATAATTGTATGTGTGTGGGTAGAGATGAGGACCTTACAGATAATTGTATGTGTGGGGTACAGAGATGAGGGACCTTGCAGATAATTGTATGTGTGGGGTACAGAGATGAGGACCTTGCAGATAATTGTATGTGTGGGGTACAGAGATGAGGGACCTTACAGATAATTGTATGTGTGGGGTACAGAGATGAGGGACCTTGCAGATAATTGTATGTGTGGGGGTACAGAGATGAGGGACCTTACAGATAATTGTATGTGTGGGGTACAGAGATGAGGGACCTTACAGATAATTGTATGTGGGGTACAGAGATGAGGGACATTACAGATAATTGTATGTGTGGGGTACAGAGATGAGGGACCTTACAGATAATTGTATGTGTGGGGTACAGAGATGAGGGACCTTACAGATAATTGTATGTGTGGGGTACAGAGATGAGGGACCTTGCAGATAATTGTATGTGTGGGGTACAGAGATGAGGGACCTTGCAGATAATTGTATGTGTGGGGTACAGAGATGAGGGACCTTACAGATAATTGTATGTGTGTGGGTAGAGAGATGAGGGACCTTACAGATAATTGTATGTGTGGGGTACAGAGATGAGGGACCTTGCAGATAATTGTATGTGTGGGGTACAGAGATGAGGGACCTTGCAGATAATTGTATGTGTGGGGGTACAGAGATGAGGGACATTACAGATAATTGTATGTGTGGGGTACAGAGATGAGGGACCTTACAGATAATTGTATGTGTGGGGTACAGAGATGAGGGACCTTACAGATAATTGTATGTGTGGGGTACAGAGATGAGGGACATTACAGATAATTGTATGTGTGGGGTACAGAGATGAGGGACATTACAGATAATTGTATGTGTGGGGTACAGAGATGAGGGACATTACAGATAATTGTATGTGTGGGGTACAGAGATGAGGGACATTACAGATAATTGTATGTGTGGGGTACAGAGATGAGGGACCTTACAGATAATTGTATGTGTGGGGTACAGAGATGAGGGACCTTACAGATAATTGTATGTGTTGGGGTACAGAGATGAGGGACCTTACAGATAATTGTATGTGTGGGGTACAGAGATGAGGGACCTTACAGATAATTGTATGTGTGGGGTACAGAGATGAGGGACCTTACAGATAATTGTATGTGTTGGGGTACAGAGATGAGGGACCTTACAGATAATTGTATGTGTGGGGGTACAGAGATGAGGGACCTTACAGATAATTGTATGTGTGGGGTACAGAGATGAGGGACCTTACAGATAATTGTATGTGTGGGGGTACAGAGATGAGGGACCTTACAGATAATTGTATGTGTGTGGGTAGAGAGATGAGGGACCTTACAGATAATTGTATGTGTGTGGGTAGAGAGATGAGGGACCTTACAGATATTGTATGTGTGGGGTACAGAGATGAGGACCTTACAGATAATGTATGTGTGGGTAGAGATGAGGGACCTTACAGATAATTGTATGTGTGGGGGTACAGAGATGAGGGACCTTACAGATAATTGTATGTGTGGGGGTACAGAGATGAGGGACCTTACAGATAATTGTATGTGTGTGGGTAGAGAGATGAGGGACCTTACAGATAATTGTATGTGTGTGGGTAGAGAGATGAGGGACCTTACAGATATTGTATGTGTGGGGTACAGAGATGAGGACCTTACAGATATTGTATGTGTGGGTTACAGAGATGAGGGACCTTACAGATATTGTATGTGTGGGTTACAGAGATGAGGGACCTTACAGATATTGTATGTGTGGGTTACAGAGATGAGGGACCTTACAGATATTGTATGTGTGGGGTACAGAGATGAGGGACCTTACAGATAATTGTATGTGTGGGGGTACAGAGATGAGGGACCTTACAGATAATTGTATGTGTGGGGTACAGAGATGAGGGACCTTACAGATAATTGTATGTGTGTGGGTAGAGAGATGAGGGACCTTACAGATAATTGTATGTGTGTGGGTAGAGAGATGAGGGACCTTACAGATATTGTATGTGTGGGGTACAGAGATGAGGACCTTACAGATATTGTATGTGTGGGTTACAGAGATGAGGGACCTTACAGATATTGTATGTGTGGGTTACAGAGATGAGGGACCTTACAGATATTGTATGTGTAGGTTACAGAGATGAGGGACCTTACAGATATTGTATGTGGGGTACAGAGATGAGGGACCTTACAGATATTGTATGTGTGGGTTACAGAGATGAGGGACCTTACAGATATTGTATGTGTGGGGTACAGAGATGAGGGACCTTACAGATACTTGTATGTGTGGGGTACAGAGATGAGGAAAATCTACTTATTATGTGACTTGTTAAGCACATTTTACTCCTGAAATTATTTAGGCACGCTATAACAAAAGGGGGTTGAATATGGATTCAAGACATTTCAGCTTTTCATTTTTTATTAATTTGTAACAAAAAAATATAGAAAAACATATTTCCATTTTGATGTTTGAAGGCACCGTGTATATACACTACATGGCCAAAAGTATGTGGACACCTGCTCATCAAACATCTAATTCCAAAATCATGGGTATTAATATGGAGATGGTCCCTCCTTTGTTGCTATAACAACCTCCACTCTTCTGGGAAGGCTTTGCTATAGATGTTGAAACATTGCTGCGTGAACATCAGCCACAAGAGCATTAGTGAAGTCGGGCACTGATGTTGGGCGATTAGGTCTGGCTCGCAGTCGGCGTTCCAATTCATCCCAAAGGTGTTTGACGGGGTTGATTGTGGTCAGGGCTTTGTGCAGGCCAGTCAAGTTCTTCCACAATGATCTCGACAAACCATTTCTGTACGGCCCTTGCTTTGTGCACGGGGACATTATCATGCTGAAACAGGAAAGGGTCTTCCCAAACTGTTGCCACACAATTGGAAGCACAGAATCGTCTATAATGTCATTGTATTCTATAGCTTTAAGATTTCCCTTCACTGGAACTAAGGACCTAGCCTGAACCACGAAAAACAGCCCCAGATCATGACACTGACAGCTAGTTGATAGGAAGGAACTGACAGCTAGCCGATAGGGAGGACACTGACAGCTAGTTGATAGGAAGGGAACTGACAGCTAGCTGATAGGAGGACACTGACAGCTAGCCGATAGGGAGGACACTGACAGCTAGTTGATAGGGAGGACACTGACAGCTAGCTGATAGGGAGGACACTGACAGCTAGCTGATAGGGAGGACACTGACAAGCCGATAGGAGGACACTGACAGCTAGCTGATAGGAAGGACACTGACAGCTAGCCGATAGGGAGGACACTGACAGCTAGCTGATAGGAAGGAACTGACAGCTAGCCGATAGAGGATGGACAGCCAGCCGATAGGGAGGACACTGACAGCTAGCTGATAGGGGAGGACACTGACAGCTGTTCGATAGGGAGGACACTGACAGCTAGCTGATAGGGAGGACACTGACAGCTAGCTGATAGGGAGGACACTGACAGCTAGCTGATAGGGAGGACACTGACAGCTAGCTGATAGGAAGGGAACTGACAGCTAGCCGATAGGGAGGACACTGACAGCTAGCTGATAGGAGGACACTGACAGCTAGCCGATAGGGAGGACACTGACAGCTAGCCGATAGGGAGGACACTGACAGCTAGCCGATAGGGAGGCTTAGCCGATAGGGAGGACACTGACAGCAGCCGATAGGGAGGACACTGACAGCTAGCCGATAGGAGGACACTGACAGCTAGCCGATAGGAGGACGACAGCCAGCCGATAGGGAGGACACTGACAGCTAGCCGATAGGGAGGACACTGACAGCTAGCCGATAGGGAGGACACTGACAGCTAGCTGATAGGGAGGACACTGACAGCTAGCCGATAGGGAGGACACTGACAGCTAGCCGATAGGGAGGACACTGACAGCTAGCCGATAGGGAGGACACTGACAGCTAGCCGATAGGGAGGACACTGACAGCTAGCCGATAGGGAGGACACTGACAGCTAGCCGATAGGGAGGACACTGACAGCTAGCTGATAGGGAGGACACTGACAGCTAGCCGATAGGGAGGACACTGACAGCTAGCCGATAGGGAGGACACTGACAGCTAGCCGATAGGGAGGACACTGACAGCTAGCTGATAGGGAGGACACTGACAGCTAGCTGATAGGGAGGACACTGACAGCTAGCTGATAGGGAGGACACTGACAGCTAGCCGATAGGGAGGACACTGACAGCTAGCCGATAGGGAGGACACTGACAGCTAGCCGATAGGGAGGACACTGACAGCTAGCCGATAGGGAGGACACTGACAGCTAGGCGATAGGGAGGACACTGACAGCCAGCCGATAGGGAGGACACTGACAGCTAGCTGATAGGGAGGACACTTTCTTTATCAAAAGTGTTAAAACAAAAATGTTGGGCTGATGAGAAAATGATGGGCTGGCTAGCAAACACTGCCAGGGTAGAGATTTACATATGTGTTGGGTGTGATTTCATGTGATGCTATGTATGCTATGTTTGTTCTACTCACCCGTATCCAGCCAGAAAGCCCAGACTAGGAGGGGGGCTGACCTGATCGCTGAAGACATAGAGCTCCAGCCCAGCGTTGTACAGATTCTTGGGGCTACGAACGTTGATGTTTCCCGGACTCGTCTGGTTCACGATCCACCACTCCTGGACCCCCTCCGAGTCATTATGTAAACGCTCTAATGCCAAAGTGATGGATACTTCCTCTGGAGGAATAAGAATAGAATGGAATATAATACCATTGTGTTTTTAATGTTCATAAACACGTCTATAAGACAATGAGTAGAATGAGAAAAACTTTAGTCCACACAATGTGGAAAAAGGTGCCTTTTGGCTTTAAAATAACACGATTGACAACAAACACAGCTCGATTCTATAGCGCGATTTTAAATTTAAAGGTCATTTCCAATTGAGCGTTTACCGTGAATGCCAGGCAGCAGCTACTCTTCCTTAGGTTTATTATGGATCTCCACAAACGCGGGAACATTGCACATTGCACTATAGCGCAGAACTTCCACGATACGGATTGATTCAAGCCCTACGCTATAACACTACTGACAACAAGCAAATAATACAATAAAGACAAGATGATTGACAACTAACAACATCATGAAAGTCAGATATAAAGATAAGTGTTAGACTAATGTCTTGTTTTTTAAATGTATTTTCATTGTGTATTTGTGTAAAAGTGTATTGAGATGTTTAAATGCAGCTTTACCCGTAGACAGCTGCTCTATGGGTTTGGCCTCAGAGTCAGTCGGGGCTCGGAGATACCGTTGGAAGCCATGTTTTATCACCCTGGCAACAGAGGAATTACAACAGGCTGTTACTAACATCCGGGAAAGGGAATACAGTCACTAATATTTCAGATTAGTTTTTAACATAAAAATAGTTCGATTTTTTGTTGTTGTTTTGAATTGTTTAATTGACAAATCCATGAATTAAAAGTACACTCACACTCCGTCTTTTCTCGTCCCATTGAGCAGAAGGAATAGCTCCAGCTTGGTCTTATCATCCAGAAACATCACCTTCTTCCCTGTAGAAAACTCAGCCTTCGCTCCCAGAGTCGGGTTCCTGTTTCAGACAATACACAACATCTAGAATCTTGGCCTGATCATTCGCTGCATACATAGTCTGACTTGGCCACAATTTGTATTTTTATTTATTATGGATCCCCATTAGTTCCTGTCAAGGCAGCAGCTACTCGTCCTGGGGTTTATTATGGATCCCCATTAGTTCCTGCCAAGGCAGCAGCTACTCTTCCTGGGGTTTATTATGGATCCCTATTAGTTCCTGCCAAGACAGCAGCTACTCTTCCTGGGGTTTATTATGGATCCCTATTAGTTCCTGCCAAGGCAGCAGCTACTCTTCTGAGGTTTATTATGGATCCCCATTAGTTCCTCAAGACAGCAGCTACTCTTCCTGGGTTTATTATGGATCCCCATTAGTTCCTGCCAAGGCAGCAGCTACTCTTCCTGGGGCTACTCTTTATTATGGATCCCATTAGTTCCTGCCAAGGCAGCAGCTACTCTTCCTGAGGTTTATTATGGATCCCCATTAGTTCCTGGCAAGGCAGCAGCTACTCTTCCTGGGGTTTATTACGTATCCCCATTAGTTCCTGGCAAGGCAGCAGCTACTCTTCCTGGGGTTTATTATGGATCCCCATTAATTCCTGGCAAGGCAGCAGCTACTCTTCCTGGGGTTTATTATGGATCCCCATTAGTTCCTGGCAAGGCAGCAGCTACTATTCCTGGGGTTTATTACTTATCCCCATTAGTTCCTGGCAAGGCAGCAGCTACTCTTCCTGGGGTTTATTATGGATCCCCATTAATTCCTGGCAAGGCAGCAGCTACTCTTCCTGGGGTTTATTATGGATCCCCATTAGTTCCTGGCAAGGCAGCAGCTACTATTCCTGGGGTTTATTATGGATCCCCATTAGTTCCTGTCAAGGCAGCAGCTACTCTTCCTGGGGTTTATTATGGATCCCCATTAGTTCCTGGCAAGGCAGCAGCTACTATTCCTGGGGTTTATTATGGATCCCCATTAGTTCCTGTCAAGGCAGCAGCTACTCTTCCTGGGGTTTATTATGGATCCCCATTAGTTCCTGCCAACGCAGCAGCTACTCTTCCTGGGGTTTATTATGGATCCCCATTAGTTCCTGTCAAGGAAGTGGCTACTCTTCCTGGGGTTTATTATGGATCCCCATTAGTTCCTGTCAAGGCAGCAGCTACTCTTCCTGGGGTTTATTATGGATCCCCATTAGTTCCTGCCAAGGAAGCGGCTACTCTTCCTGGGGTTTATTATGGATCCCCATTAGTTCCTGCCAAGGCAGCAGCTACTCTTCCTGGGGTTTATTATGGATCCCCATTAGTTCCTGCCAAGGCAGCAGCTACTCTTCCTGGGGTTTATTATGGATCCCCATTAGTTCCTGCCAAGACAGCAGCTACTCTTCCTGGGGTTTATTATGGATCCCCATTAGTTCCTGCCAAGGCAGCAGCTACTCTTCCTGGGGTTTATTATGGATCCCAATTAGTTCCTGTCAAGGAAGCGGCTACTCTTCCTGGGGTTTATTAAGGATCCCCATTAGTTCCTGCCAAGACAGCAGCTACTCTTCCTGGGGTTTATTAAGGATCCCCATTAGTTCCTGCCAAGGAAGCGGCTACTCTTCCTGGGGTTTATTATGGATCCCCATTAGTTCCTGCCAAGGAAGCGGCTACTCTTCCTGGGGTTTATTAAGGATCCCCATTAGTTCCTGCCAAGGAAGCGGCTACTCTTCCTGGGGTTTATTATGGATCCCCATTAGTTCCTGTCAAGGAAGCGGCTACTCTTCCTGGGGTTTATTAAGGATCCCCATTAGTTCCTGCCAAGACAGCAGCTACTCTTCCTGGGGTTTATTATGGATCCCCATTAGTTCCTGCCAAGGAAGCGGCTACTCTTCCTGGGGTTTATTATGGATCCCCATTAGTTCCTGTCAAGGAAGCGGCTACTCTTCCTGGGGTTTATTATGGATCCCCATTAGTTCCTGCCAAGGAAGCGGCTACTCTTCCTGGGGTTTATTATGGATCCCCATTAGTTCCTGCCAAGGAAGCGGCTACTCTTCCTGGGGTTTATTATGGATCCCCATTAGTTCCTGTCAAGGCAGCAGCTACTCTTCCTGGGGTTTATTATGGATCCCCATTAGTTCCTGCCAAGGAAGCGGCTACTCTTCCTGGGGTTTATTATGGATCCCCATTAGTTCCTGTCAAGGCAGCGGCTACTCTTCCTGGGGTTTATTATGGATCCCCATTAGTTCCTGCCAAGGAAGCGGCTACTCTTCCTGGGGTTTATTATGGATCCCCATTAGTTCCTGCCAAGGAAGCGGCTACTCTTCCTGGGGTTTATTATGGATCCCCATTAGTTCCTGCCAAGGAAGCGGCTACTCTTCCTGGGGTTTATTATGGATCCCCATTACTTCCTGCCAAGGAAGCGGCTACTCTTCCTGGGGTTTATTATGGATCCCCATTAGTTCCTGCCAAGGAAGCGGCTACTCTTCCTGGGGTTTATTATGGATCCCCATTAGTTCCTGCCAAGGAAGCGGCTACTCTTCCTGGGGTTTATTATGGATCCCCATTAGTTCCTGCCAAGGAAGCGGCTACTCTTCCTGGGGTTTATTATGGATCCCCATTAGTTCCTGCCAAGGCAGCGGCTACTCTTCCTGGGGTTTATTATGGATCCCCATTAGTTCCTGCCAAGGCAGCAGCTACTCTTCCTGGGGTTTATTATGGATCCCCATTAGTTCCTGCCAAGGAAGCAGCTACTCTTCCTGGGGTTTATTATGGATCCCCATTAGTTCCTGCCAAGGCAGCAGCTACTCTTCCTGGGGTTTATTATGGATCCCCATTAGTTCCTGCCAAGGAAGCAGCTACTCTTCCTGGGGTTTATTATGGATCCCCATTAGTTCCTGCCAAGGAAGCGGCTACTCTTCCTGGGGTTTATTATGGATCCCCATCAGTTCCTGTCAAGGCAGCAGCTACTCTTCCTGGGGTTTATTATGGATCCCCATTAGTTCCTGCCAAGGAAGCAGCTACTCTTCCTGGGGTTTATTATGGATCCCCATTAGTTCCTGTCAAGGAAGCGGCTACTCTTCCTGGGGTTTATTATGGATCCCCATTAGTTCCTGTCAAGGAAGCGGCTACTCTTCCTGGGGTTTATTATGGATCCCCATTAGTTCCTGCCAAGGAAGCGGCTACTCTTCCTGGGGTTTATTATGGATCCCCATTAGTTCCTGGCAAGGAAGCGGCTACTCTTCCTGGGGTTTATTATGGATCCCCATTAGTTCCTGCCAAGGAAGCGGCTACTCTTCCTGGGGTTTATTATGGATCCCCATTAATTCCTGCCAAGGAAGCGGCTACTCTTCCTGGGGTTTATTATGGATCCCCATTAGTTCCTGCCAAGGCAAGGCAGCAGCTACTCTACCTGGGGTTTATTATGGATCCCCATTAGTTCCTGCCAAGGCAGCAGCTACTCTACCTGGGGTTTATTATGGATCCCCATTAGTTCCTGGCAAGGAAGCGGCTACTCTTCCTGGGGTTTATTATGGATCCCCATTAGTTCCTGCCAAGGAAGCGGCTACTCTTCCTGGGGTTTATTATGGATCCCCATTAGTTCCTGCCAAGGAAGCGGCTACTCTTCCTGGGGTTTATTATGGATCCCCATTAGTTCCTGCCAAGGCAGCAGCTACTCTTCCTGGGGTTTATTATGGATCCCCATTAGTTCCTGCCAAGGAAGCGGCTACTCTTCCTGGGGTTTATTATGGATCCCCATTAGTTCCTGCCAAGGCAGTAGCTGCTCTTCCTGGGGTTTATTATGGATCCCCATTAGTTCCTGCCAAGGCAGCAGCTACTCTTCCTGGGGTTTATTATGGATCCCCATTAGTTCCTGCCAAGGCAGCAGCTACTCTTCCTGGGGTTTATTATGGATCCCCATTAGTTCCTGCCAAGGCAGCAGCTACTATTCCTGGGGTTTATTATGGACCCCCATTAGTTCCTGCCAAGGCAGCAGCTACTATTCCTGGGGTTTATTATGGACCCCCATTAGTTCCTGCCAAGGCAGCAGCTACTATTCCTGGGGTTTATTATGGACCCCCATTAGTTCCTGCCAAGGCAGCAGCTACTCTTCCTGGGGTTTATTATGGATCCCCATTAGTTCCTGCCAAGGCAGCAGCTACTCTTCCTGGGGTTTATTATGGATCCCCATTAGTTCCTGCCAAGACAGCAGCTACTCTGGGGTTTATTAGCAAGAACAAAAACACATTAAGGCATTGTATTCTTCATACTATAAAATAATGCCACGGAATTCTAAGCAAATCTTGTCTGCTAAATGAACAAGTGTTGCTCACAGGCATATGGCATAGCCAGATTAGGGCATAAAATAAGGACAACTCAGAGCATCTGTTCATCTGAAAAAGACTACTCGTGAGGCTCCCGCGCCTCGGCCGGCTCGTCAGGCTCCCGCGCCTCGGCCGGCTCGACAGACTCCCGCGCCTCGGCCGGCTCGACAGGCTCCCGCGCCTCGGCCGGCTCGACAGTCTCCGCGCCTCGGCCGGCTCGACAGTCTCTCGCGCCTCGGCCGGCTCGTCAGTCTCTCGCGACTCGGCCCAGTTCGTCAGTCTCCCACGACTCGGCCCAGTTCGTCAGGCTCCCGCACCTCGGCCGGCTCGTCAGGCTCCTGCGCCTCAGCCGGTTTGTGAGGCTCTCGCGCCTCGGCCCAGTTCGTCAGGCTCCCGCACCTCAGCTGAAGTGACCAGCCCATTACTGGTCCTCGGGACCGTCCCTCTGGTCAGCGTCCTGCGGTTGGAGCTGCGCATCAGGGAGGGGGTACTGACACGGTGCTCAAGGTCGTCAGGCTGCACATTATTAGGCACACCTGTCACCATCGTTACACGCATCAGCTCCTCATCAGACTAACCTGGACTCAATCACCTGTCTGATTACCTTCCCTATCACTAGTCACTCCCTTTGGTTCTTTCTGTCTGATTACCTTCTCTATATCTGTCACTCCCTTTGGTTCTTCCTGGTTCCTGATTACCTTCTCTATATCTGTCTGATTACTCCCTTTGGTTCTTCCTGCCTGATTACCTTCTTCTATATCTGTCATCTGTCCCTTTGGTTCTTCCTGTTCTTCTGATTACCTTCTCTATATCTGTCACTCCCTTTGGTTCTTCCTGACTGATTACCTGATTCTCTATATCTGTCACTCCCTTTGGTTCTTCCTGCCTGATTACCTTTCTATATATGTCACTCCCTTTGGTTCTTCCTGTTCTTCCCTGATTACCTTCTCTATATCTGTCACTCCCTTTGGTTCTTCCTGTCTGATTACCTTCTCTATATCTGTCACTCCCTTTGGTTCTTTCTGCCTGATTACCTTCTCTATATCTGTCACTCCCTTTGGTTCTTCCTGTCTGATTACCTTCTCTATATATGTCACTCCCTTTGGTTCTTTCTGTCTGATTACCTTCTCTATATTTGTCACTCCCTTTGGTTCTCCCTTTAGTTCTCTTTAGTTCTCCCTTTAGTTCTCTGATTACCGTCCCCAGGCGTTATTGTTTCTGTTTATATGTTTCATATCTGTTCGCTACCCGTGTTTCTTGTTTTGTTCCATGTTCGTTTATTTATACAATTATTCACTTCCGATACTTGCTTCCTGATTCCCAGCGTACACGTTACACCAATAAATTAGTTTATATATGGAGCGTGCGACTCTCTTTATTTTATAGTCTTTAGACTTGTCTAAAATAAATAATGGATTTATTGTGATGGTGTTGGCTATATTAATAATATTACATGGATTTATTGTATATGCCATTTATTGTGATGGTAGACGCTATATTACATGGATTTATTGTGATTTTATTCATGGATTTATGGTGTGACTATATTACAGTCATGTGTGCTATATTACATGGATTTATTGTGATGGGTGACTATATTACATGGATTTATTGTGATGGTGTAACCATGGATTTATTGTGATGGTGTAGACTATATTACATGGATTTATTGTGATGGTGTAGATGCTCATGGATTTATTGTTGTAGCTATATTACATGGATTTATTGTGATGGTGTGACTATATTACATGGATTTATTGTGATGGTGTAGACTATATTACATGGATTTATTGTGATGGTGTTGGCTATATTACATGGATTTATTGTGATGGTGTTGGCTATATTACATGGATTTATTGTGATGGTGTAGACTATATTACATGGATTTATTGTGATGGTGTAGACTATATTACATGGATTTATTGTGATGGTGTTGGCTATATTACAAGGATTTATTGTGATGGTGTTGACTATATTACTATATTACAAGGATTTATTGTGATGGTGTAGGCTATATTACATGGATTTATTGTGATGGTGTTGGCTATATTACATGGATTTATTGTGATGGTGTTGGCTATATTACAATGATTTATTGTGATGGTGTTGGCTATATTACAAGGATTTATTGTGATGGTGTAGACTATATTACATTGATTTATTGTGATGGTGTAGACTATATTACATGGATTTATTGTGATGGTGTAGACTATATTACATTGATTTATTGTGATGGTGTTGACTATATTACATGGATTTATTGTGATGGTGTAGACTATATTACATGGATTTATTGTGATGGTGTTGGCTATATTACATGGATTTATTGTGATGGTGTAGACTATATTACATGGATTTATTGTGATGGTGTAGACTATATTACATGGATTTATTGTGATGGTGTTGGCTATATTACATGGATTTATTGTGATGGTGTAGACTATATTACATGGATTTATTGTGATGGTGTAGACTATATTACATGGATTTATTGTGATGGTGTAGACTATATTACATGGATTTATTGTGATGGTGTAGACTATATTACATGGATTTATTGTGATGGTGTTGGCTATATTACATGGATTTATTGTGATGGTGTAGACTATATTACATGGATTTATTGTGATGGTTAGACTATAGGTCTGGATTTATTGGATGGTGTAGCTAATTGATGGATGCAATGATGGTGTGCATGGATTTATTGTATGGTGTAGACTATATTACATAGGATTTATTGTGATGGTGCCCCAAGGTAGACTATATTACAAGGATTTATTGTGTGTTGGTAGACTATATTACAAGGATTTATTGTGAAGGTGTAGGCTATATTACAAGGATTTATTGTGATGGTGTAGACTATATTACTTGGATTTATTGTGCAAGTGTAGACTATATTAATGGATTTATTGTGATGGTGTAGACTATATTACATGGATTTATTGTGATGGTGTAGAATCGGTTACATGGATTTATTGTGATGCAATGCTAACTAGCTAGCCATTTCACATCGGTTACATGTGCAATGCTGTCTACTCTACTCTACTCTACTCTACTCTACTCTACTCTACTCTACTCTACAGTAATGGGGAACTGTTCTTACCGTTGGATAGACCAAGCTACAGTGATGGGGGACTGTTCTTACCGTTGGATAGACCAAGCTACAGTGATGGGGAACTGTTCTTACCGTTGGACAGACCAAGCTACAGTGATGGGAGACTGTTCTTACTGTTGGATAGACCAAGCTACAGTGATGGGAGACTGTTCTTACCGTTGGACAGACCAAGCTACAGTGATGGTGAACTGTTCTTACCGTTGGATAGACCAAGCTACAGTGATGGTGAACTGTTCTTACCGTTGGATAGACCAAGCTACAGTGATGGTGAACTGTTCTTACCGTTGGATAGACCAAGCTACAGTGATGGTGAACTGTTCTTACCGTTGGATAGACCAAGCTACAGTGATGGGAGACTGTTCTTACCGTTGGATAGACCAAGCTACAGTGATGGGGAACTGTTCTTACCGTTGGACAGACCAAGCTACAGTGATGGTGAACTGTTCTACCGTTGGACAGACCAAGCTACAGTGATGGGAACTGTTCTTACCGTTGGATAGACCAAGCTACAGTGATGGGGAACTGCTCCTTGGAGCTGAGCATCTTCATGATGTTAGTTCTACTGGGAGGACTGATGGTCCACAGACTGTTAGAGCTGCCCTCCAACTCAGCTATGGTTAGGTCCTCTGGCATGTAGGACTCCAACCACTGCATCGCTTCCTGTACAGAGGACATGAGGGACGAGAACATTGTCTACGTGTCACAATGGAGATTTACCCTGTGCTCGGCCCACCCATCCCAGTGAGACAACACACATAGTAGTTGCATAAAATACTTGTAACCGTGCACTTACAGGGTCGCTGAGGTATGACCTCATGAATGTGTTATGGAATTCATGGTTGGAGACTTCTCTGAGCTGGTTCTGCTGAGCACTCATTGTGAAGATGGGCTGGAAAAGATGGACTTAGTTAGAGAACTCATCTCTGGTGTAAACTGTTTTAGCATGGACAGGTGGCTGGCTATAAATCGCCAATATTAGCTTTACAACAATAATAATAATAATAATAAGTAAATAGACTATTTCACAATGGAGATAGTTTTAATTGTGGGTGCTGTCACAAATGCCCGCAATGACACAGCTACAAGGATGAGTTCTCTAACTATCTCTATGGGCTGGAAAACACAATTTAGGATGTAATCTACAGAACAGCAAGTCACAAAAACAGGTTGGGTCAATTCCAATGTACCCATAATGCACAACTAATGTCACACTAGACTGGACTGTCTGTCTGACTGACGGACAGACGGATTCATCTCGAACCCGAGCAACTGATGGACCGATCAGTAGCAGAGCCTTAGTTCTGTTACAGTACCTGGAACCCGGCCAGGGTGATGGAGAAGGAGACGTCCAGTGGTTTGTTGACCACACCCACCACAGACTTGACCAGAGACATGAAGAGTAGAGGGAACCAGATGATACAGATCAGAAGCATGACGATCATCCCTCCCATCCCATACTTCACCACCGGCTTCTTCGCCTGGCCCCGCGGCTGGGGGTATCTCTGGAGGGGGAGGGGGAGAGCAGGACTATAGTTATGGACTGAGGATACCACTGGAGAGGAGAGGACTATAGTTATGGACTGAGGATACCACTGGAGAGGAGGACTATAGTTATGGACTGAGGATACCACTGGAGAGGAGAGGAGGACTATAGTTATGGACTGAGGATACCACTGGAGAGGAGAGGAGGACTATAGTTATGGACTGAGGATACCACTGGAGAGGAGAGGACTATAGTTATGGACTGAGGATACCACTGAAGAGGAGAGGACTATAGTTATGGACTGAGGATACCACTGAAGAGGAGAGGACTATAGTTATGGACTGAGGACTATAGTTATGGACTGAGGATACCACTGGAGAGGAGAGGAGGACTATAGTTATGGACTGAGGATACCACTGAGAGAGGACTATAGTTATGGACTGAGGATACCACTGGAGAGGAGGACTATAGTTATGGACTGAGGATACCACTGGAGAGGAGAGGAGGACTATAGTTATGGACTGAGGATACCACTGGAGAGGAGAGGAGGACTATAGTTATGGACTGAGGATACCACTGGAGAGGAGAGGAGGACTATAGTTATGGACTGAGGATACCACTGGAGAGGAGAGGAGGACTATAGTTATGGACTGAGGATACCACTGGAGAGGAGAGGAGGACTATAGTTATGGACTGAGGATACCACTGGAGAGGAGAGGAGGACTATAGTTATGGACTGAGGATACCACTGGAGAGGAGAGGAGGACTATAGTTATGGACTGAGGATACCACTGGAGAGGAGGACTATAGTTATGGACTGAGGATACCACTGGAGAGGAGAGGAGGACTATAGTTATGGACTGAGGATACCACTGGAGAGGAGAGGAGGACTATAGTTATGGACTGAGGATACCACTGGAAAGGAGAGGAGGACTATAGTTATGGACTGAGGATACCACTGAGAGGAGAGGAGGACTATAGTTATGGACTGAGGATACCACTGGAGAGGAGGACTATAGTTATGGACTGAAGATACCACTGGAGAGGAGAGGAGGACTATAGTTATGGACTGAGGATACCACTGGAGAGGAGGACTGTAGTTATTGACTGAGGATACCACTGGAGAGAGAGGACTATAGTTATGGACTGAGGATACCACTGGAGAGGAGAGGAGGACTATAGTTATGGACTGAGGATACCACTGGAGAAGAGAGGAGGACTATAGTTATGGACTGAGGATACCACTGGAGAGGAGAGGACTATAGTTATAGACTGAGGATACCACTGGAGAGGAGGACTATAGTTATAGACTGAGGATACCACTGGAGAGGAGGACTATAGTTATGGACTGAGGATACCACTGAGAGGAGGACTATAGTTATGGACTGAGGATACCACTGGAGAGGAGAGGACTATAGTTATGGACTGAGGATACCACTGGAGAGGAGAGGAGGACTATAGTTATGGACTGAGGATACCACTGGAGAAGAGAGGAGGACTATAGTTATGGACTGAGGATACCACTGGAGAGGAGAGGACTATAGTTATAGACTGAGGATACCACTGGAGAGGAGGACTATAGTTATGGACTGAGGATACCAGAGAGAGGAGGACTATAGTTATGGACTGAGGATACCACTGGAGAGGAGGACTATAGTTATGGACTGAGGATACCACTGGGAGAGGAGGACTATAGTTATGGACTGAGGATACCACTGGAGAGAGGAGGACTATAGTTATGGACTGAGGAAACCACTGGAGAGGAGAGGACTATAGTTATGGACTGAGGAAACCACTGGAGAGAGAGGAGGACTATAGTTATGGACTGAGGATACCACTGGAGAGGAGAGGAGGACTATGGACTGAGGATACCACTGGAGAGGACTATAATTATAGACTGAGGATACCACTGGAGAGGAGAGGAGGACTATAGTTATGGACTGAGGATACCACTGGAGAGGAGAGGAGGACTATAGTTATGGACTGAGGATACCACTGGAGAGGAGGACTATAGTTATGGACTGAGGATACCACTGGAGAGGAGAGGAGGACTATAGTTATGGACTGAGGATACCACTGGAGAGGAGGACTATAGTTATGGACTGAGGATACCACTGGAGAGAGAGGAGGACTATAGTTATGGACTGAGGATACCACTGGAGAGGAGAGGACTATAGTTATGGACTGAGGATACCACTGGAGAGGAGAGGACTATAGTTATGGACTGAGGATACCACTGGAGAGGAGAGGACTATAGTTATAGACTGAGGATACCACTGGAGAGGAGAGGAGGACTATAGTTATGGACTGAGGATACCACTGGAGAGGAGGACTATAGTTATGGACTGAGGATACCACTGGAGAGGAGGACTATAGTTATGGACTGAGGATACCACTGGAGAGGAGGACTATAGTTATGGACTGAGGATACCACTGGAGAGGAGAGGACTATAGTTATGGACTGAGGATACCACTGGAGAGGAGATAGGACTATAGTTATGGACTGAGATACCACTGGAGAGGAGAGGACTATAGTTATGGACTGAGGATACCACTGGAGAGGAGAGGAGGACTATAGTTATGGACTGAGGATACCACTGGAGAGGAGGACTATAGTTATGGACTGAGGATACCACTGGAGAGGAGAGGAGGACTATAGTTATGGACTGAGGATACCACTGGAGAAGAGAGGAGGACTATAGTTATGGACTGAGGATACCACTGGAGAGGAGAGGACTATAGTTATGGACTGAGGATACCACTGGAGAGGAGGACTATAGTTATGGACTGAGGATACCACTGGAGAGGAGGACTATAGTTATGGACTGAGGATACCACTGGAGAGGAGGACTATAGTTATGGACTGAGGATACCACTGGAGAGGAGAGGACTATAGTTATGGACTGAGGATACCACTGGAGAGGAGAGGAGGACTATAGTTATGGACTGAGGATACCACTGGAGAGGAGAGGAGGACTATAGTTATGGACTGAGGATACCACTGGAGAGGAGAGGACTATAGTTATAGACTGAGGATACCACTGGAGAGGAGAGGAGGACTATAGTTATGGACTGAGGATACCACTGGAGAGGAGGACTATAGAGACTGAGGATACCACTGGAGAGGAGGACTATAGTTATGGACTGAGGATACCACTGGGAGAGGAGGACTATAGTTATGGACTGAGGATACCACGGGAGAGGAGGACTATAGTTATGGACTGAGGATACCACTGGAGAGGAGAGGACTATAGTTATGGACTGAGGAAACCACTGGAGAGGAGAGGAGGACTATAGTTATGGACTGAGGATACCACTGAGAGGAGGAGTTATGGACTATAGTTATGGACTGAGGATACCACTGGAGAGGAGAGGAGGACTATAGTTATGGACTGAGGATACCACTGGACTGAGGATACCAGAGGAGGACTATAGTTATGGACTGAGGATACCACTGGAGAGGAGAGGAGGACTATAGTTATGGACTGAGGATACCACTGGAGAGGAGGACTATAGTTATGGACTGAGGATACCACTGAGAGGAGGACTATAGTTATTGACTGAGGATACCACTGGAGAGGAGAGGACTATAGTTATGGACTGAGGATACCACTGGAGAGGAGAGGACTATAGTTATGGACTGAGGATACCACTGGAGAGGAGAGGACTATAGTTATGGACTGAGGATACCACTGGAGAGGAGAGGACTATAGTTATAGACTGAGGATACCACTGGAGAGGAGAGGAGGACTATAGTTATGGACTGAGGATACCACTGGAGAGGAGGACTATAGTTATGGACTGAGGATACCACTGGAGAGGAGGACTATAGTTATGGACTGAGGATACCACTGGAGAGGAGGACTATAGTTATGGACTGAGGATACCACTGGAGAGGAGAAGACTATAGTTATGGACTGAGGATACCACTGGAGAGGAGAGGACTATAGTTATGGACTGAGGATACCACTGGAGAGGAGAGGACTATAGTTATGGACTGAGGATACCACTGGAGAGGAGAGGAGGACTATAGTTATGGACTGAGGATACCACTGGAGAGGAGGACTATAGTTATGGACTGAGGATACCACTGGAGAGGAGAGGAGGACTATAGTTATGGACTGAGGATACCACTGGTAGAGGACTATAGTTATGGACTGAGGATACCACTGGAGAGGAGAGGAGGACTATAGTTATGGACTGAGGATACCACTGAGAGGAGAGGAGGACTATAGTTATGGACTGAGGATACCACTGGAGAGGAGGACTATAGTTATGGACTGAGGATACCACTGGAGAGGAGGACTATAGTTATGGACTGAGGATACCACTGGAGAGGAGGACTGTAGTTATGGACTGAGGATACCACTGGAGAGAGAGGACTATAGGGACTGAGGATACCACTGGAGAAGAGAGGAGGACTATAGTTATGGACTGAAGATACCACTGGAGAAGAGAGGAGGACTATAGTTATGGACTGGGGATACCACTGGAGAGGAGAGGACTATAGTTATAGGGATACCACTGGAGAGGGTGATTTGGGGTAGTTATAGACTGAGGATACCACTGGAGAGGAGAGGAGGACTATAGTGGACTGGGTACCACTGGAGAAAGAGGAGGACTATAGTTATGGACTGAGGATACCACTGGAGAAGAGGACTATAGTTATGGACTGAGGATACCACTGAGGGTCAAAAGAGAGGACTATAGTTATGGACTGAGGATACCACTGGAGGAGAGGACTATAGTTATGGACTGGGTCAAAAGAGGAGGACTATAGGGACTGAGGATACCACTGGAGAGGAGGACTATAGTTATGGACTGGGATACCACTGGAAGGAGAGCAGAGCACTATAGTTATGGACTGAGGATACCACTAGAGGTGCTATATTTGGGGAAAAGCAGATACCACTGGAGAGGGAGAGGAGGACTATAGTTATGGACTGGGGTCAAACTGGAGAGGATAGGACTATAGTTATGGACTGAGGATACCACTGAGAGGATGACTATAAATGGACTGAGATACCACTGGAGAGGAGAGGACTATAGTTATGGACTGAGGATACCACTGGAGAGGAGAAGACTATTTATGGACTGAGGCATACCACTGGAGAGGAGAAGACTATGCCATTGGACTGAGGATACCACTAAGAGGAGAAGACTATAGAATAGGTATATGGACTGAGGATACCACTGGAGAGGAGAGTAGGACTATAGTTATGGACTGAGGATACCACTGAGAGGAGAGGACTATAGTTATGGACTGAGGATACCACTGAAGAGGAGAGGAGGACTATAGTTATGGACTGAGGATACCACTGGAGAGGAGGACTATAGTTAAGGGACTGAGGATACCACTGGGGAAAAGGACTATAGTTATGGACTGAGGATACCACTGGAGAGGAGAGGAGGACTATAGTTATGGACTGAGGATACCACTGGAGAGGAGGACTATAGTTATGGACTGAGGATACCACTGGAGAATAGAGGAGGACTATAGTTATGGACTGAGGATACCACTGGAGAGAGAGGAGGACTATAGTTATGGACTGAGGATACCACTGAAGAGGAGAGGAGGACTATTGGACTGGGGATACCAAGAGGACTATAGTTATGGACTGAGGATACCACTGGAGAGGAGGACTATAGTTATGGACTGAGGATACCACTGGAGAGGAGGACTGTAGTTATTGACTGAGGATACCACTGAGAGGAGAGGGACTATAGTTATGGACTGAGGATACCACTGGAGAGGAGAGGAGGACTTTGGGGACTGAGGATACCACTGGAGAAGAGAGGAGGACTATAGTTATGGACTGGGGATACCACTGGAGAGGAGAGGACTATAGTTATAGACTGAGGATACCACTGGAGAGGAGAGGACTATAGTTATAGACTGGGATACCACTGGAGAGGAGAGGAGGACTATAGTTAAGACTAGATACCACTGGAGAAGAGAGGAGGACTATAGTTATGGACTGAGGATACCACTGGAGAGGAGGACTATAGTTATGGACTGAGGATACCACTGAGATGAAGGAGGACTATAGTTATGGACTGAGGATACCACTGGAGAGGAGAGGACTATAGTTATGGACTGAGGATACCACTGAGAGGAGGACTATAATTATGGACTGAGGATACCACTGAGAGGAGGACTATAGTTATGGACTGAGGATACCACTGGAGAGGAGTGAGGACTATAGTTATGGACTGAGGATACCACTGGAAGGAG
Source organism: Oncorhynchus keta (assembly GCF_023373465.1). NCBI lineage: Eukaryota > Metazoa > Chordata > Actinopteri > Salmoniformes > Salmonidae > Oncorhynchus > Oncorhynchus keta. The sequence goes on along the minus strand of NC_068443.1, from coordinate 1,099,720 downwards.
AGGAGGACTATAGTTATGGACTGAGGATACCACTGGAGAGGAGAGGAGGACTATAGTTATGGACTGAAGATACCACTGGAGAGGAGGACTATAGTTATGGACTGAGGATACCACTGGAGAGGAGAGGACTATAGTTATGGACTGAGGATACCACTGGGGATGACTCTAGGTTGGACTGAGGATACCACTGAGAGGAGAGGACTATAGTTAACACTGGGATACCACTGGAGAGGAGAAGACTATAGTTATGGACTGAGGATACCACTGGAGAGGAGAGGAGGACTATAGTTATGGACTGAGGATACCACCGGAGAGGAGAGGAGGACTATAGTTATGGACTGAGGATACCACTATCTGAGATGAGGACTATAGTTATGGACTGGGATGCCACTGGAGAAGAGAGGAGGACTGTAGTTATGGACTGAGGATACCACTGGAGAGGAGGACTATAGTTATGGACTGAGGATACCACTGGAGAGGAGATGAGGACTATAGTTTGGACTGAGGATGCCACTGGAGAAGAGAGGAGGACTGTAGTTATGGACTGAGGATACCACTGGAGAGGAGAAGCTAACCACTGAAATGGCACCCTAGGTGCCTAGCTAAAGTGACCAGGGCCCAAGCTAGTCCACTAGGCAATATGGTGCCAGTGGGTCCTGGTCAAAAGTAGGCCTTCTCTAGGTTCTGGCTGAGTAGGCACTATATGGACTAGGGTGCCATTTCTAGGTTCTAGCTGAGTGGGCTTTAACACTGGGAATAGGGTAGGCCATTTGGGGTCAAAAGCAGTGCACTATATAGGGAATAGGGTGCCATTTGGGGTCAAAAGCAGTGCACTATATAGGGAATAGGGTGCCATTTGGGGTCAAAAGCAGTGCACTATATAGGGAATAGGGTGCCATTTGGGGTCAAAAGCAGTGCACTATATAGGGAATAGGGTGCCATTTGGGGTCAAAAGCAGTGCACTATATAGGGAATAGGGTGCCATTTGGGGTCAAAAGCAGTGCACTATATAGGGAATAGGGTGCCATTTGGGGTCTAAAACCAGTGCACTATATAGGAATAGGGTGCCATTTGGGGTCAAAAGCAGGGCCTTATAGGGAATAGGTGCCATTTGGGGTCAAAAGCAGTGCACTATATAGGGAACTGGGCCATTTGGGGTCAAAGCTGCAGTGCACTATATAGGGAATAGGGTGCCATTTGGGGTCAAAAGCAGTGCACTATAGGGAATAGGGTGCCATTTGGGGTCTAAAGTAGTGCACTATATAGGGAATAGGGTTCCATAGGACACTGGTCTAAACTGGGCACTATATAGGAATAGGTGCCATTTGGGTCAAAAGCAGTGCACTATATAGGGAATAGGGTTCCATAGGACTCTGGTCTAAAGTAGGGCACTATATAGGGAATGGTGCCATTTGGGGTCAAAAGCAGTGCACTATAGGGAATACTGGTGCCATTTGGGGTTCTAAAGTAGTGCACTATATAGGGAATAGGGTTCCATAGGACTCTGGTCTAAAGTAGTGCACTATATATAGGGAATGGGTTCCATAGGACTCTGGTTCTAAAGTAGTGCACTATAGAATAGGGTGCCATTTGGGGTCAAAAGCAGTGCACTATATAGGGAATAGGGTGCCATTTGGGATGCGTCCATAGAGTTATGTGATGTACGGTGGTTGGTTCCACGCTCCCATGATGAATGGACTGTATCCTCTCCTGTTCATGGTTATCTGGGTAATCGTTCCTTAGACCTGAAGAGCTGAAGACCTGAAGTCTAAACTCCCAGAGCTAAAGTTTCAATCAAATCTAACTTTGCAACACAAATGCAGCTTGTGGAAAAATATATATATATATAAAAACATATGAAAACCAGAAGGCAGTGATGGGCCTTCTCTAGGTTCTAGCTGAGTGGGCTAAGCTAACACTGGGCCTTCTCTAGGTTCTAGCTGAGTGGGCTAAGCTAACACTGGGCCTTCTCTAGGTTCTAGCTGAGTGGGCTAAGCTAACACTGGGCCTTCTCTAGGTTCTAGCTGAGTGGGCTAAGCTAACACTGGGCCTTCTCTAGGTTCTAGCTGAGTGGGCTAAGCTAACACTGGGCCTTCTCTAGGTTCTAGCTGAGTGGGCTAAGCTAACACTGGGCCTTCTCTAGGTTCTAGCTGAGTGGGCTAAGCTAACACTGGGCCTTCTCTAGGTTCTAGCTGAGTGGGCTAAGCTAACACTGGGCCTTCTCTAGGTTCTAGCTGAGTGGGCTAAGCTAACACTGGGCCTTCTCTAGGTTCTAGCTGAGTGGGCTAAGCTAACACTGGGCCTTCTCTAGGTTCTAGCTGAGTGGGCTAAGCTAACACTGGGCCTTCTCTAGGTTCTAGCTGAGTGGGCTAAGCTAACACTGGGCCTTCTCTAGGTTCTAGCTGAGTGGGCTAAGCTAACACTGGGCCTTCTCTAGGTTCTAGCTGAGTGGGCTATGCTAACACTGGGCCTTCTCTAGGTTCTAGCTGAGTGGGCTAAGCTAACACTGGGCCTTCTCTAGGTTCTAGCTGAGTGGGCTAAGCTAACACTGGGCCTTCTCTAGGTTCTAGCTGAGTGGGCTAAGCTAACACTGGGCCTTCTCTAGGTTCTAGCTGAGTGGGCTAAGCTAACACTGGGCCTTCTCTAGGTTCTAGCTGAGTGGGCTAAGCTAACACTGGGCCTTCTCTAGGTTTTATCTGAGTGGGCTAAGCTAACACTGGGTCTTCTCTAGGTTCTAGCTGAGTGGGCTAAGCTAACACATTCTTGTGACGCAGTGGGCAGAGCTCGTGTTCGAACCCTGTTGGTCCCACAGACACATGAACAAGGAGGATACACAACCTACCCTCTCTGACTCCCTCCAGCACTTGAGGACGAAGATGTGAGCGTAGATGTCTTCCACACAGATCCAAGAGGATAAAGACAGAGAGGTGTCGGTCCAGACCCAGTCCATCACTGCACGCAGCTCAGTCAGGAACGGGATCAGACGGAACCTGGAAGGGGAGAGCGCACACAAACACACACAGTGTTGTGACACTGGCTCTCAAATTACAACCTATTTCTCAAATACAGTTTAATTGTGACTTGTGTCACAAGTCAAGTCAGATTCCTGGACTCAAGTACACTGGGTCACACTATAAAGGCGTATAGAGAGTAATTTGAGACTTACAACACTATACAATAGTGATTTTCTTCTGTATGTTGAATGTGTGAGTTGAATGTCCTACTACACCCTACAGTGTCCTAACTCAATGTTTCCCAAACTTGGGTCCTAATGCAGGGAACCTGGCCAGGTTTAAATTAAATTACTTTGGTGAGGAACACCAAAGAGCAGAGGTTCCCAAACTTTTTCATTCAGGCCCCCCCCCTTTTCCATCATTGGGGAACACCCATCCCACACCAGGTCTATTTCTATGGGAACAAGCACTGATCATGCCACGAATTGTTCCCTTGTCACGCCCTGGTCGAAGTATTTTGTGTTTTTCTTCATGTATTTGGTCAGGCCAGGGTGTGACATGGGGTTTTTGTATGTGGTGTGTAGCTTAGTGGGATTGTAGCTTAGTGGGATTGTAGCTCTAGTGGTTCTCAATGGTGATTGTAGCTTAGCTGAGGGTGTTCTAGTCTGTGAGTTTGCACCAGAGTCGTTTATTGGTTTTGTAGAGTTTGTGTTTTATGGCGTTGTGTGATTAAACTGAAGTGGTTCTCAATCAGAGGCAGGTGTTTATACACCTTTTGTCATCTGAACATTTTGGGAAGCTCATTTTCTTATTTAGTGCAGCCATATTTGAGTGACTCAAACATTGCAACAATATCAATCGTCTTTAAAAAAAAAACTGACATGGGGCTAGTTGATCTGGACATTTCTGACTAGTTCTATAACTAGTTCTATAACTAATGAGCTTTTAAAAGACAGTCTCAGTCCGGCCTTGCTCTACAGTAGTCGTAAAACTTCTTGCTATTTTTTTTATCGCATTCTAAAGTCTGAGTTGTGTTCTGATTTTGAGGGGTCCCTGATGAATCTGTTTTCACAAATCCGGGTCAGTGGCCCCAAAATTAAGCTGGGGAACCCCCTTGTCCTAACTCACCTTAGAAACCAGAAGAGTTGGTCAGTGGCCCCAAAATTAAGCTGGGGAACCCCCTTGTCCTAACTCACCTTAGAAACCAGAAGAGTTGGTCAGTGGCCCCAAAATAAAGCTGGGGAACCCCCTTGTCCTAACTCACCTTAGAAACCAGAAGAGTTGGTCTGTGGCCCCAAAATAAAGCTGGGGAACCCCCTTGTCCTAACTCACCTTAGAAACCAGAAGAGTTGGTCAGTGGCCCCAAAATAAAGCTGGGGAACCCCCTTGTCCTAACTCACCTTAGAAACCAGAAGAGTTGGTCAGTGGCCCCAAAATAAAGCTGGGGAACCCCCTTGTCCTAACTCACCTTAGAAACCAGAAGAGTTGGTCAGTGGCCCCAAAATAAAGCTGGGGAACCCCCTTGTCCTAACTCACCTTAGAAACCAGAAGAGTTGGTCAGTGGCCCCAAAATTAAGCTGGGGAACCCCCTTGTCCTAACTCACCCTTGAAACAGGAAGAGGTTGACGTAGTTGGTCTGTGGCCCCCAAAATAAAGCTGGGGAACCCCCTTGTCCTAACTCACCCTTGAAACAGGAAGAGGTTGACGTAGTTGGTCTGTGGCCCCCAAAATAAAGTTGGGGAACCCCCTTGTCCTAACTCACCCTTGAAACAGGAAGTGGTTGAGGTAGTTGGTCTGTGGCCCCCAAAATAAAGTTGGGGAACCCCCTTGTCCTAACTCACCCTTGAAACAGGAAGAGGTTGGCGTAGTTGTAGCTCTTGGTGAGGAAGTTACCCAGGACTCTGGTGGGGTAGCCACAGCGGATCTGATAGGCTGACAGCCCAAAGTAGATACACTTGATACAGTACCATAGCTTGGCTACTGTGTTCTCATTGAAACGCCTGCAAAGTGGACAGAGGTATAAATACTGTCAAGCAAGGTTACTAATGACAAACACGAATACTAATGATACATCCTTAATCAATCACGAGACCCCTACCCCCCCCTAAGGAGATCTGACCTAGTCCATTCATGTTTACAAAATGAACTAATTCAACAACAAATTTATTAAATCAACCCAATAAATCACATGTATTAACTAATTAACTTACTCCACAAGGTGAGTATTACCCTCTCAGTGACTCCGGGCAGGATGAAGAACATCCAGAAGTGGATTCCGTAACTAATTAACCAATTAACAAATTAACATCACAAGGTGAGTATTAACCTCTCAGTGACTCCGGGCAGGATGAAGAACATCCAGAAGTGGATCCCGAACACCAGGATAACCTGGAAGATGACCTTCCCCAGCACTGTCTTCTTGAGGTACAGGGCCCGGTCCACCACCATGGTCCCAAACTGGATCAGAACCATCACCAGGAAGGCTCCGGGAACCTGGTCCTCCGACAGGGACGACGTGATGTCTGCTCCCGCTGAGTGTTTCTGACAGAAAGGATTATAAAAGATAAGGTAAGATAAGAGGAAGTGATGTCTGCACTCGCTGAGTGTTTCTGACAGAAAGGATTATAAAAGATAAGGTAAGATAAGAGGAAGTGATGTTTGCCCTCGCTGAGTGATTCTGACAGATAAGAAAATATAAGAGGAAGTGATTATGAACAGATAAGGTAAGATAAGAGGAAGTGATGTCTGCCCTCACTGAGTGATTCTGACAGATAAGATAAGATAAAGGAAGTGAGTGATTCTTATAAAGGAAGTGAAGTGATTCTGACAGATAAGAAAAGATAAGAGGAAGTGTAAGATAAGATAAGGAAGTGATGTCTGCCTCGCTGAGTGATTCTGACAGATAAGATAAGAGGAAGTGACAGATAAGAAAAGAAAATGATACAGGTAAGATAAGATAAGAGAGGAAGTGATGTCTGCTCCCACGGAGTGATTTTGATAGATAAGAAAAGATAGGAGGAAGTGATGTCTGCTCTTGCTGAGTGATTCTGACAGATAAGATAAGGTAAGATAAGATAAGAGAAGAAGTGATGTCTGCTCCCATGGAGTTTCTGACAGATAAGGTAAATGTTCAAGTAACTGTCAACATTTCAACTAACTTTTCACTAACTCTGTGGGGATAGGGTTAGTGGATAGCTCTAGCCCTAGAGGACAGTATATACCACCAACAGAGACTAGACAGACCCCAAATGATGACTAGACATACCCCAACAGAGACTAGACATACCCCAACAGAGACTAGACATACCCCAACAGAGACTAGACTAGACATACCCCAACAGAGACTAGACATACCCCAACAGAGACTAGACATACCCCAACAGAGACTAGACATACCCCAACAGAGACTAGACATACCCCAACAGAGACTAGACATACCCCAACAGAGACTAGACATACCCCAACAGAGACTAGACATACCCCAACAGAGACCAGACATACCCCAACAGAGACCAGACATACCCCAACAGAGACTAGACATACCCCAACAGAGACTAGACATACCCCAACAGAGACTAGACATACCCCAACAGAGACTAGACATACCCCAACAGAGACTAGACATACCCCAACAGAGACCAGACATACCCCAACAGAGACCAGACATACCCCAACAGAGACCAGACATACCCCAACAGAGACCAGACATACCCCAACAGAGACTAGACATACCCCAACAGAGACTAGACATACCCCAACAGAGACTAGACATACCTCAACAGAGACTAGACATACCCCAACAGAGACTAGACATACCCCAACAGAGACTAGACATACCCCAACAGAGACTAGACATACCCCAACAGAGACTAGACTAGACATACCCCAACAGAGACTAGACTAGACATACCCCAACAGAGACTAGACTAGACATACCCCAACAGAGACATACCCCAACAGAGACTAGACTAGACATACCCCAACAGAGACTAGACTAGACATACCGCAACAGAGACTAGACTAGACATACCCCAACAGAGACTAGACATACCTCAAAAGAGACTAGACATACCCCAACAGAGACTAAACTAGACATACCCCAAAATAGACTAGACGAGACATACCCCAACAGAGACTAGACATTCCGCAAAAGAGACTAGACATACCCCAACAGAGACCAGACATATCCCAAAAGAGACTAGACATACCCCAACAGAGACTAGACTAGACATACCGCAACAGAGACTAGACATACCCCAACAGAGACAAGACATACCCCAACAGAGACTAGACATACCGCAACAGAGACCAGACATAAGACATACGCCAAAAGAGACTAGACTAGACATACCCCAACAGAGACTAGACATACCCCAACAGAGACTAGACATTCCGCAAAAGAGACTAGTCATACCCCAAAAGAGACTAGACTAGACATACCCCAAAAGAGACTAGACATACCCCAAAAGAGACTAGACATACCCCAAAAGAGACTAGACATACCCCAAAAGAGACTAGACATACCCCAAAAGAGACTAGACATACCCCAACAGAGACTAGACTAGACATACCCCAACAGAGACTAGACTAGACATACCCCAAAAGAGACTAGACTAGACATTCCCCAAAAGAGACTAGACTAGACATTCCCCAAAAGAGACTAGACATACCGCAAAAAGAGACTAGACATACCCCAACAGAGACCAGACATACCCCAAAAGAGACCAGACATACCCCAACAGAGACCAGACATACCCCAAAAGAGACTATACATACGCCAAAAGAGACTAGACATACCCCAACAGAGACTAGACCAGACATACCCCAAAAGAGACTAGACATTCCCCAAAAGAGACCAGACATACCCCAACAGAGACCAGACATACCCCAACAGAGACCAGACATACCCCAAAAGAGACTAGACATTCCGCAAAAGAGACTAGTCATACCCCAAAAGAGACTAGACTAGACATACCCCAAAAGAGACTAGACATTCCGCAAAAGAGACTAGTCATACCCCAAAAGAGACTAGACTAGACATACCCCAAAAGAGACTAGACATACCCCAACAGAGACTAGACTAGACATACCCCAACAGAGACTAGACATACCTCAAAAGAGACTAGACTAGACATACCCCAAAAGAGACTAGACATTCCGCAAAAGAGACCAGACATACCCCAACAGAGACCAGACATACCCCAAAAGAGACTAGACTAGACATACCGCAACAGAGACTAGACATACCCCAACAGAGACTAGACTAGACATACCCCAAAAGAGACTAGACATACCCCAACAGAGACTAGACATACCCCAAAAGAGACCGACTAGACATACCGCAACAGAGACCAGACATACCCCAAAAGAAACTAGACTAGACATACCCCAACAGAGACTAGACATACCCCAAAAGAGACTAGACTAGACATACCCCAACAGAGACTAGACATACCCCAACAGAGACTAGACATACCCCAACAGAGACTAGACATACCCCAACAGAGACCAGACATACCTCAAAATAGACGAGACGAGACATACCCCAACAGAGACTAGACATACCTCAAAAGAGACTAGACTAGACATACCCCAAAAGAGACTAGACATTCCGCAAAAAGAGACTAGACATACCCCAACAGAGACTAGACATACCCCAAAAGAGACTAGACTAGACATACCCCAACAGAGACCAGATATACCCCAAAAGAGACTAGACATTCCGCAAAAGAGACTAGACATACCCCAAAAGAGACTAGTCTAGCCATACCCCAAAAGAGACTAGACATTCCCCAACAGAGACTAGACATTCCCCAACAGAGACTAGACTAGACATTCCCCAAAATAGTCTAGACATACCCCAAAAGAGGCTAGAATAGACATACCCCAAAAGAGACTAGATATACCCCAAAAGAGACTAGACATACCCCAAAAGAGACTAGACATACCCCAAAAGAGGCTAGAATAGACATAAACAGAGACTAGACATACCCCAAAAGAGACTAGACATACCCCAAAAGAGGCTAGAATAGACATACCCCTAACAGAGACTAGACATACCCCTAACAGAGACTAGACTGGACAAACCCCAAAAGAGACTAGACATACCCCAACAGAGACTAGACTAGACAAACCCCAAAAGAGACTAGACATTAATAAAAAGAGACTAGACATTCCTCAAAAGAGACTAAACTAGACATACCCCAAAGTTAGAACTAACACAACGTGCCATGGTAACACAGGAGTGATGGTTGCTGATAATGGGCCTCTGTACGCCTATTTAGATATTCCATAACAAATCTGCTGTTTCCAACAAAGTCCTTTACAACATTAACAATGTCTACACTGTATTTCTGATCAATTTGATGTTATTATAATACACAAAAAAAACGTGTTAGAAGTTCAAAAACAAAGACATTTCAAAGTGACATCAAGTATCAATGAATGGTAGCGTAGGTATCCCTAAAGAGACCAGCATACGTACCCCTAAAGAGACCAGCATACGTAGTAAAGAGACCAGCATACGTTAAAGAGACCAGCATAAACCCCTAAAGAGACCAGCATACGTATCCCTAAAGTTAGACCAGCAAAGTACCCCTAAAGAGACCAGCATAGTAGTAAAGAGACCAGCATACGTTAAAGTAAAGAAAGCATAAGTTAAAGAAGTAGCATAAGTATCCCTAAAGAGACCAGCATACGTAAAGTAAGAGACCAGCATAAGTTAGAAGTAAAGAGACCAGCATAAAGTAAAAAAGAGAAGTAAAGTTAAGTAAAAAAGAGACCAGCATACGTTAGAAGTAAAAAGAGACCAGCATAAGTTAGAAAAGTAAAGACCAGCATACGTACCCCAAAAGAGACCAGCATACGTACCCCAAAAGAGACCAGCATACGTACCCCAAAAGAGACCAGCATACGTACCCCAAAAGAGACCAGTATACATAAGTTAAAGAGACCAGCAACGTAGTTAAAAGAGACCAGCAACGTAAGTTAGAAAAAGACCAGCATACGTACCCCAAAAGAGACCAGCATACGTACCCCAAAAGCAGAGAAGCCGAAGACGATGATGATGAAGTCGACGGTGTCGGCCAGGAACATTAGAACATAGACGTCTGTCACAGCGCTGTACTCTGGATGGACCAGGTTGTAGAAGAACAGACGGATGGGCAGGTACACCTCCATGGTCCTGGAGAGACAACGATAAAAATGCAATCAATCAACCAATCAGTCAGTCGATCAACTAATCAATCATTCAACCAGTCAATCCCACCTTTTGATAGTGAAGGTCTTGGCTTTGATCATCTGTTCTCTGAGTTTCTCCTTGATCAGCTGTTTCTTGGTCTTCTGCTGTACTGACTCGCTCCCGTCTCTATGGCTACTGTTCCTGGAGTTAGTGCTGCCTGGGGAAACCATGGCAACGCATGTTACAACCCTATTGTACTGTACGTAAATGAAGTTAGTAGTAAAGTAAAGTAAGTTCGTAGTAAAGTAAGTTAGTAGTAAAGTAAAGTTAGAAGTAAAGTAAAGTAAGTTAGTAGTAAAGTAAAGTAAAGTTAGAAGTAAAGTAAGTTAGTAGTAAAGTAACGTAAAGTTAGAAGTAAAGTAAAGTAAGTTAGAAGTAAAGTAAGTTAGTAGTAAAGTAAGTTAGAAGTAAAAAGTAAAGTAAAATAAGTTAGAAGTAAAGTAAGTTAAGTAAAGTAAAGTAGTTAGTAGTAAAGTAAGTTAGTAGTAAAGTAAAGTAAGTTAGAAGTAGTAAGTTAAAGTAAAAAAGTTAGAAGTAAAGTAAAGTAAGTTAGAAGTAAAGTAAAGTAAGTTAGTAGTAAAGTAAGTTAGAAGTAAAGTAAAGTAAGTTAGAAGTAAAGTAAAATAAGTTAGAAGTAAAGTAAAGTAAGTTAGTAGTAAAGTAAAGTAAGTTAGAAGTAAAGTAAAGTAAGTTAGTAGTAAAGTAAAGTAAGTAAGTTAGAAGTAAAGTAAAGTAAGTTAGTAGTAAAGTTAAGTAAAGTAAGTTAGTAGTAAAGTTAAGTAAAGTAAGTTAGTAGTAAAGTTAAGTAAAGTAAGTTAGTGGTAAAGTAAAGTAAGTTAGTAGTAAAGTAAGTTAGTAGTAAAGTAAGTTAGTAGTAAAGTAAGTTAGAAGTAAAGTAAAATAAGTTAGAAGTAAAGTAAAATAAGTTAGAAAGTAAAGTAAAGTAAGTTAGAAGTAAAGTAAAGTAAGTTAGAAGTAAAGTAAAGTAAGTTAGTAGTAAAGTACGTTAGTAGTAAAGTAAAGTAAAGTAAGTTAGTGGCTAAGTAAAGTAAGTTAGTAGTAAAGTAAAGTAAGTTTGTGGTAAAGTAAGTTAGTAGTAAAGTAATGTAAGTTAGAAGTAAAGTAAGTTAGTAGTAAAGTAAAGTTAGAAGTAAAGTAAGTTAGTAGTAAAGTAAAGTAAGTTAGAAGTAAAGTAAGTTAGTAGTAAAGTAAAGTAAGTTAGAAGTAAAGTACGTTAGAAGTAAAGTAAAGTTAAGTAAGTTAGTGGCAAAGTAAAGTAAGTTAGTGGCAAAGTAAAGTAAGTTAGAAGTAAAGTTAAGTTAAGTAAGTTAGTGGTAAAGTAAAGTAAGTTAGAAGTAAAGTAAGTTAGTAGTAAAGTAAAGTAAGTTAGAAGTACAGTTAAGTAAAATAAGTTAGTAGTAAAGTAAAGTAAGTTAGAAGTAAAGTAATCGGCAAGGACTAGGGAGTTTTTTTAGGATAAAAAGAAACGGAATAGAGCTAAGCAAAGTCCTAGAGGAAAACCTGGTTCAGTCTGCTTTCCAACAGACACTGGGAGACAAATTCACCTTTCAGCAGGACAATAACCCAAAACACAAGGCCAAAGATACACTGGTGTTGCTTACCAAGATGGCATTGCCTGTTCCTTAGTGGTCTAGCTACAGTTTTTACTTAAATCAGCTTGAAAATCTATGGCAAGACTTGAAAATGGCTGTCAAGCAACCAACTTTACAGAGCTGGAAGAATTTGAAAAAATAATATTATACAATCCATGTGTGCAAACTCTTAGATATTAGATATTTACCCAGAAATACGATGTCAAAGGTGAATCTAACTTGTATTGACACTGGGGTGTGAACACTTACAGCACCAGTCAAAAGTTTGGACACACCTACTCATTCCAGGGTTTTTCTTTATTTTTACTATTTTCTACATTGTAGAATAATAGTGAAGTCATCAAAACTATGAAATAAAACATATGGAATCATGTAACCAACAAAGTGTTAAACAAATCAAAATATATTTGATATTTGAGATTCTTCAAAGTAGCCCCCCCTTTGCCTTGACAGCTTTGCACACTCTTGGCATTCTCTCAACCAGCTTCATGAGGTAATCACCTGGAATGCATTTAAATTAACAGGTGTGCCTTGTTAAAAGTTATTTTGATTTGTTTAACACTTATTTTGGTTACTACATGATTCCATATGTGTTATTTCATAGTCTTGATGTCTTCACTATTATTATACAATGTAGAAAATAGTAAAAATAAAGAAAAACCCTGGAATGAGTTGGTGTGTCCAAACTTTTGACTGGTACTGTATGTAAATTAGATATTTCTTTATTTCATTTTCAATTGTGCCATGTTTTCACTTTGTCATTATGGGGTATTGTTTGTAGATGGGTAAAACAAAAAGTCAAATTAATCCATTTTGAAATTAACAAAAATGTGGAATAAGACAAGGGGTATGAATACTTTCTGAAGGCACTGTACGGTGCCATCAACCAGATGACCAACACGTCCAGCTGAAACAATAGCGGCCTCCGATGCAGGGGAAAGACCAGGACGTTTAGGAGTAGTCATAGCAAAGACACTGTGGACGAGATCTCCACCTGCAGATCTGTCTTGTAGAAATGGGCGTGCTACTGTTCATGATTGGTAGATTTATACTACACACCGTCGTAAGTCGCTCTGGATAAGAGCGTCTGCTAAATGACTTAAATGTAAATGTAAATGTAAACGTAAATGTAAATGTAAACGTAAACGTAAATGTAAATGTAAATGTAAATGTTAACTGACTTGTAGATGAACGTCATACTCAGTCGGACAGTTTGATAAAAGCTGAAGGACAAGAAGCATCAATTCACGTCACAACAGGTCGAGGGTTTTTTGTTTTGGAACAATGCAGCAAAATAAAATGACATGAGTAAAAAAAAAAAGTTTTAAAAACGTTAGTAGTCACGGCGATTTGTGACGTTAGAATAGTTTCTTATTGATGCTTCATTTGGATCGGTTTGGGCTCCCACAGACCCACGCAACTCACATTTGAACCAGGGACAGATCGGTAAATCTTTACATCCCTACTAAGTAAAGTATGGAGCTTTATTCAAATAAAGTAAATTGTAAAGTACTGTAAAGTACTGTAAAGTACTGTAAAGTGCTGTAAAATGCTGTAAAGTAAAGGTCAAGTCAAGTCAAATAGTTTTCCTGACCTCTCTTGGAGCGTACAGAGTGGACCGAGCGGTGGGAGATATGAGACCCTCCACTGGAGCTCTTTCTTCTCTGGTAGGTCTGCTGCTGTGGCTGGGGGTTGTGCATGGGGACGTGTACAGAGTCCACGGAGGTGCCCATGCCCAGGTTTATAGACCCGAGGGTCTGTGTGGACCCCTTCCTCTCGCGGGGGGTGGAAGGGACGGGAGTGGCCTCCATCTCCCTCCTCTCATCGTCTTCTGACTCAGAGTTCCTGCGGAGGATCTCCTTCTTGGTGTCATTAAGGTTGTCTTCGTCCCATAGACCATGACACTATGGCAGGACAGTACAAAGAAGAGACACAAGGTAGAGGAGAGGTTAGGTATGATGGAACTTTGAACAAACAAACAATTACATTGTTTTAAGAGTTGTAAGCAATGACTCTCGATCGTATCAATCGGCAAACCAAAATCACAACATGATAGTTCCTTATGAACACAATACAATCCACTACACTATGCACTATACAATACACCATACTATACACTATACACCATACTATACACTATACACCATACTATACACTATACACCATACTATACACTATACACCATACTATACAATACACCATACTATACACTATACACCATACTATACAATACACCATACTATACAATACACCATACTATACAATACACCATACTATACACTATACACCATACTATACACTATACACCATACTATACACTATACACCATACTATACACTATACAATACATACACTATACACCATATACACTATACACTATACTATACAATACACCATACTATACAATACACCATACTATACACTATACACCATACTATACACTATACACCATACTATACACTATACACTATACACCATACACTATACACATATATAGTTATACACCATACTATACACTATAAAAGATGACTATACACCATACTATACACTTACACCATACTATACACTATACATACTCATACAATACACCATACTATACAATACACCATATATACAATACACCATACTTACACTATACACCATACTATACACTATACACCATACTATACACTATACACCATACTATACAATACACCATACTATACACTACACCATACTATACACTATACACCATACTATACACTATACACCATACTGACAATACACCATACTATTATATACCATACTATACAATACACCATACTTTACACTATACACCATACTATACACTATACACCATACTATACAATTAATATACACTATACACCATAGTGGAGGATACTATACACCATACTATACAATACACCATACTATACAATACACCATACTATACAATACAGGTCTGTATACAATACACCATACTATACACTATACACCATTGTACACTATACACCATGACTATACACTATACTTATTTTACACCATACTATACAATACACCATACTATACAAAAACCATACTATACACTATTTTCACTTTTATACTATACAATACTGTCATACTTGAACAATACACTATACACCATAATACACTATACACCATACTATACAATACACCATACTATACAATACACTATAGAACTTACACTATACTATACACTACTACAATATTTTTACCCCATACTATATATGCTATACACCATACACTACACTATACACTATACACCATACTATATACACTATACTATACACCATACTATACACTACACCATACTATATACTATACACTATACAATACACCACACTATACACACCATACTATACACTATACACCATACTATACAATACACTATACAATACACCATACTATGCACTATACACCATACATACACTATCACTATATAGTTCTCCCACTTATAGGCCTGTAATTTACATCATAGGTACACTCATACTATACCTTATATTGCAGTTTCAGTCTTCCCAGCCTGGTGCAGGTCTACACTATACTTTTTGGTCTTGGCCATAGTGGAGTTTGGAGTGTGACTGTTTGATGGACATGTGTCTTTATACTGATAACAAGTTCAAACAGGTGCCATTAATATATACGAGTGGATACAGGAGCCTCTTAAAGAAGAAGTTACAGGTCTGTGAGAGCCAGAAATACACTAGGTGACCAAATACTATTTTCCACCATAATTTGCAAATAAATTCATTATAAAATCCTACAATGTAACTGGATTTTTTTCTCATTTTGTCTCATTTTGTCTGTCATATACACCTGTGATATACTCTCTCATCTTTTTAATACTTGCACCTGACTAAATACTTACACTATACACTATACTATACCTTATATAATATACTATACACTATACCTTATATAATACACTATACTATACACTATACCTTATATAATACACTATACACTATACTATACCTTATATAATATACTATACACCATACCTTATATAATACACTATACACTATACCTTATATAATACACTATACTATACCTTATATAATATACTATACACTATACCTTATAAAATACACTATACACTATACTATACACTATACACTATACTATACACTATACCTTATATAATACACGATACACCATACTATACCTTATATAATATACTATACACTATACCTTATATAATACACTATACACTATACTATACCTTATATAATATACTATATACTATACTATACCTTATATCATACACTATACAGTATACTATACCTTATATAATATACAATATATACTATACTATACCTTATATCATACACTATACACTATACTATACCTTATATCATACACTATACACTATACTATACCTTATATAATATACTATACCTTATATAATATACTATACCTTATATCATACACTATACACTATACTATACACTATACACTATACACTATACTATAACTATATAATACACTATACAATACATTCATACAATAAGCTCCAACTAACAGAATCCAGAGCTGTATCTCAGCCA
>NC_068443.1:1065866-1078366 GCF_023373465.1 Oncorhynchus keta | reverse complement strand
AAAGTGGACAGTATTCAGGTGACACTCACTCAACAGCCCAATGTACCATTGTGTAGTTTTAGAGGTAGAGAAAAATATTTACTGTAGTTTGAGTGCTTTATGTGTTTTGAGGAAACAGAAACAACATTTACAAGGATGACTGACAAACCACATGTGATGATGAAGTGATAAATATAGCTGTGAGGAGCAATGAACGGGGTTCACAAGATGACAAAAAAAGGACACAGAAAACAGTTGGATAAGAAAGTTCCTACAGGATGGAGTGCTTGCTATCTTCCTTTACGTGCAATTAGTGAAACCATTAGTTTATCCCTCAATACCACAAGGATGACGCAAGTGAAGTTTAGTCTAGTGCTAGTAGGTTGTGCTAGTGCTAGTAGGTTGTGCTAGTGCTAGTAGATTGTGCTAGTGCTAGTAGGTTGTGCTAGTGCTGTAGGTTGTGCTAGTGCTAGTAGGTTGTGCTAGTGCTGTAGGTTGTGCTAGTGCTAGTAGGTTGTGCTAGTGCTAGTAGGTTGTGCTAGTGCTAGTAGGTTGTGCTAGTGCTAGTAGGTTGTGCTAGTGCTAGTAGGTTGTGCTAGTAGGTTGTGCTAGTGCTAGTAGGTTGGTTAGTGTGGCCGACTTTGAATGCAGCAACTAATCATTCTAAAATTCATTTAGAAGCCAAATGATCAAATCAAATTTTATTGGTTACATACACATGGTTCGCAGATGTTAATGCGAGTGTAGCCGAAATGCTTGTGCTTCTAGTTCCGACAGTGCAGCAATATCTAACATGTAATCTACCAATTCCACAACAACTCCCTAATACACACAAATCTGAGTACGGAATGGATTAAGAATATATACATATATATATGGATGAGCAATGACAGCGCGGCATAGGCAAGACGCAATTGGTATAAAATACAGTTTATACATATGAGATGAATAGCGCAAGATATGTAAACATTATTAAAGTGACTAGTGATCCATTTATTAAAGTGCCCAAATAATTTCAAGTCTGAACGTAGGCAGCAGCAGCCTCTCTGTGGCCTTGAGATAGAAGCTGTTTTTCAGTCTCTCGGCCCCAGCTTTGATGCACCTGTACTGACCTCGCCTTCTGGATGATAGCGGGGTGAACAGGCAGTGGCGTTTTTTTATTATTTTTATTTTACTAGGCAAGTCAGTTAAGAACAAATTCTTATTTTCAATGACGGCCTAGGAACAGTGGGTTAACTGCCTGTTCAGGGGCAGAACGACAGATTTGTACCTTGTCAGCTCGGGGATTTGAACTTGCAACCTTTCGGTTACTATTCCAACACTCTAACCACTACCCAGCCACCCTCTATGATCTTTTTGGCCTTCCTGTGACATCGGGTCCTGGAGGGCAGGTTGTTTGCCTCCGGTGATGCGTTGTGCAGACCGCACCACCCTCTTGCGGTCGTAGGTATTGTAGTTGCTGTACCAGGTGGTGATGTTCTCAATTGTGCATTTTGTTAGTTTGTGAGGGTTTTAGGTGAGAAGCCACATTTGTGCCTCCCGAGGTTGAAGAGACGCTGCTGCGCCTTCTTCACCACACTGTTTGTGTGGGTGGATCATTTCAGTTTGTCCGTGATGTGTACGCCGAGGAACTTAAAACTTTCCACCTCCTCCACTGCTGTCCCGTCGATATGGATAGGAGGGTGTTCCCTCTGCTGTTTCTTGAAATCCACGATCATTTCCTTTCTTTTGTTGACGTTGAGAGAGAGTTTGTTTTGCTGACACCACACTCCGAGTGGAGTCTATATACCAAAACTGGAGTCAATCCTTCATGAGAAGAAGATTGTACAATTATTGTCTAGCATTAGCATATGTGCTAACATTATTCTATAGGTACAGTGCAGCCATATTTGAATGCAATAACCCCCCCAAAAAAACAAACAAATACAAAATCTGGAGTGAATCTGATATATGGTTAATGAGGAGAAGATGATTGCAGATGACTTTGAGCATTACGAATTCAAAGAATTTGTTGTTAATAGTTTCCTTGTTCTTTTCAGATACCAATACCATATTCCTCTTAGGGATGTCCATGATAGCGATAAGGAGTTTATAGAGCATTGTGTTTTGTACAAATTCTTCCTTAAAAGTTATAGCCCTCACCTCAATCTGGTAATGAATGCTGAACAAATTGAGGAGATGAATTACTTGGTGTTACCTTAAATTGTAAACTGTCATGGTCAGCACATGGTTGTAAATGGTCAGATTCAACGGTTGTAAAGATGGGGACAGGTATGTCCGAGGTAAAGAGATGCTCTGGGTTTTTTTGACAACACATTCCTCAAGCAAAATGCTGCAGGCTCTAGTTTGATGTTATCTTGATTATTGTCCAGTCGGGTGGTCGAGTGGTGCAGGCTCTAGTTTGATGTTATCTTGATTATTGTCCAGTCGAGTGGTGCAGGCTCTAGTTTGATGTTATCTTGATTATTGTCCAGTCGGGTGGTCGAGTGGTGCAGGCTCTAGTTTGATGTTATCTTGATTATTGTCCAGTCGTGTGGTCGAGTGGTGCAGGCTCTAGTTTGATGTTATCTTGATTATTGTCCAGTCGGGTGGTCGAGTGGTGCAGGCTCTAGTTTGATGTTATCTTGATTATTGTCCAGTCGGGTGGTCGAGTGGTGCAGGCTCTAGTTTGATGTTATCTTGATTATTGTCCAGTCGTGTGGTCGAGTGGTGCAGGCTCTAGTTTGATGTTATCTTGATTATTGTCCAGTCGTGTGGTCGAGTGGTGCAGGCTCTAGTTTGATGTTATCTTGATTATTGTCCAGTCGTGTGGTCGAGTGGTGCAGGCTCTAGTTTGATGTTATCTTGATTATTGTCCAGTCGGGTGGTCGAGTGGTGCAGGCTCTAGTTTGATGTTATCTTGATTATTGTCCAGTCGGGTGGTCGAGTGGTGCAGGCTCTAGTTTGATGTTATCTTGATTATTGTCCAGTCGTGTGGTCGAGTGGTGCAGGCTCTAGTTTGATGTTATCTTGATTATTGTCCAGTCGAGTGGTGCAGGCTCTAGTTTGATGTTATCTTGATTATTGTCCAGTCGGGTGGTCGAGTGGTGCAGGCTCTAGTTTTATGGGGGGCTAGGGTCAGTCTGTTAAATCTGAAGTATTTCTCCTGTCTTATCCAGTGTCCTGTGTGAATTTAAGTATGCTCCCTCTAACTCTCTCTCCATCTCTTTCGCCCTCTCTTTCTCTCTCGGAGGACCTGAGCCCTAGGACCATGCCTCAGGACTACCTGGCCTAATGACACCTTGCTGTCCCAAGTCCACCTGGTCGTGTTGCTGCTCCAGTTTCAACTGTTTTGCCGCTTGCGGCTATGGAACCCTGACCTGTTCACCGGACGTGCTACCTTGTCCTGGACCTGCTGTTTTCGACTCTCTCTCTCTACCGTACCTGCTGTCTCTAACTCTGAATGATCGAGTATGAAAAGCCAACTGTCATTCACTCCTGAGTTGCTGACCTGTTGCACCCTCGACAACCACTGTAATGATTATTATTTGACCCTGCTGGTCATCTATGAATGTTTGAACATCTTGACCATGTACTGTTATAATCTCAGAAGAGGATTGGCCATCCCTCAGAGCCTGGTTCCTCTCTAGGTTTCTTCCTAGGTTCTGGCCTTTCTAGGGAGTTTTTCCGAGCCACTGTGCTTCTACATCTGCATTGCTTGCTGTTTGGGCTGGGTTTCTGTACAGCACTTTGTGACATCAGCTGATGTAAGAAGGGCTTTATAAATATATCTGATTGATTGATTGATTGATTGACTGTATCTAAGAAGGTGAATTCCAGGAGAACCAGACAGCTATTCTCTTCAAATCATTGGTTGTCTACACAGCCCTCCTAACCAGGCTGGGAGCGTCAACAGCTATTCTCTTCAAATCATTGGTTGTCTTCACAGCCCTCCTAACCAGGCTGGGAGCGTCAACAGCTATTCTCTTCAAATCATTGGTTGTCTACACAGCCCTCCTAACCAGGCTGGGAGCGTCAACAGCTATTCTCTTCAAATCATTGGTTGTCTACACAGCCCTCCTAACCAGGCTGGGAGCGTCAACAGCTATTCTCTTCAAATCATTGGTTGTCTACACAGCCCTCCTAACCAGGCTGGGAGCGTCAACAGCTATTCTCTTCAAATCATTGGTTGTCTACACAGCCCTCCTAACCAGGCTGGGAGCGTCAACATGGCTGTTTAAGCTTCCTGAGAAAAGAACGAGTTCAAGGAACAGACAACCAAGAGAAAGGAAAGTGTGACATCATGTGGACAATCAGAGACATACACCCGGTAACGGAGGACAAGCCGCCATCGGAGTAGAAGGTCGTCGGCTAAACCTCCTAAGCGGAACTCGGTCCACGAAGAAAAAGAGACAGAGACTTTCAACAAGTAAATACGTTCAGTATAATTCTGACCCATAAGGCAGTTCGGGGTAAGGTGTTAGGGCTAAAACTAAGCATAGTTTACAAATGTATCCAAGTGTGCTTTTCTCTCGTGCACTTTCTCTCTCTCTCCCTCTCCCTCTTTCTCTTTCTAAATCCCCATTTTGTGTAACACGTGTCATATCATGTTGGTCCACTAGGGACCGGTTTGTTGTACTAAGTTCTAATCAATAGCCCAGACTGTGTGTTTGTTTATCTTATATTATCACTTAGCTTGTTAGTAAATAAATAATCAACTCAATTGGTGTGATGAGGAATGATTTAGTGAGACTCGGATTTGCGAATTATGCGACGTTCAGAATGAGACTGATTCGGAAATGAATTAATTAGTGACTGCTAGGAAATCGATATTCTGATATTCTTTAAGTTCATTTGGGAAACGGTAACTCATTAACCTCTCTAGGGTAGGGGGCAGCATTCAGAATTTTGGATGAAAAGCATGCCCAAATTAAACGGCCTGCTACTCGGGCCCAGAATACATGATATGCATATAACTGGTCGATTTGGATAGAAAACACTCTAAAGTTTACAAACACTGTTAAAATAGTGTCTGTGAGTATAACAGAACAAAACCAAAACCAGAACAAAACCTGAGAAAAATGGACCCTACCGTGACGCAGAGCTTTTTCATGCTCAAGTGCATTTCTTGTTTACCTTTAATATTCACGACGTTATTGTCCGGTTGAAATATTATAGATCATTTCGGCTAAAAAAACAACCTGAGGATTGAATAGGATTGAATATAAACATCGTTTGACATGTTTCTATGAACTTTTTGTCTGATTGTTTTGACTGCGTTTGAGCCTGTGGATTACTGAAGTAAACGTGCTAACGAGGTTTTTGGGTATAAAGAGACATCGAACAAAAGGAACATTTATTGAGTAAATGAATGTCTTCTGATTGCCACCATATGAAGATCATCAAAGGTAAAGGATTTTGTAACGCTTCTGCTTGGCTGGTTACTGTTTGTAATAATTTGTCAACTGGGCTATGTTCTGGGCTAGGTATGTTCTGGGCTAGGTATGTTCTGGGCTAGGTATGTTCTGGGCTAGGTATGTTCTGGGCTAGGTATGTTCTGGGCTAGGTATGTTCTGGGCTAGGTATGTTCTAGCCCGGTATGTTCTGGGCTAGGTATGTTCTGGGCTAGGTATGTTCTGGGCCCGGTATGTTCTGGGCTAGGTATGTTCTGGGCTAGGTATGTTCTGGCCCGGTATGTTCTGGGCTAGGTATGTTCTGGGCTAGGTATGTTCTGGGCTAGGTATGTTCTGGGCTAGGTATGTTCTGGGCTAGGTATGTTCTGGCCCGGTATGTTCTGGGCTAGGTATGTTCTGGGCTAGGTATGTTCTGGGCTAGGTATGTTCTGGGCTAGGTATGTTCTGGGCTAGGTATGTTCTGGGCTAGGTATGTTCTGGGCTAGGTATGTTCTGGGCTAGGTATGTTCTGGGCTAGGTATGTTCTGGGCTAGGTATGTTCTGGGCTAGGTATGCTTTCGCCGAAAAGCATTTCATAAATATGACACTGTGGTTGGTTTAACGAGTAGTTCATTTTTAAACCTATGTAAAATATGTTTTGTTTTCTGAATTTTTATAATGAGCATTTCTGTAATTGAATTTGGCGCTCTGAAACCTCACTGGATGTTGGCCAGATGGGACGCTAGCGTCCCACGTACCCTAGAGAGGTTAAACAAACTTTTCCCGTGGTGCCCCAGAATACTGAGTTAATGGTTACCTGATTAATTTGATCACGTAATTATAAACATAGTTAATTATTCGATGAATAGCATTTGTCACATGAATGATACTAACGTCACGACAGAAGGAAGAGGAAGAGGAGGATGAGAAAGAAGTGGAGGGGATGAGGAGGTGGAAGAAGAGAGTGACAAAGAGGATGGAAGAGGAGGTGAAGGAGAAAGAGGAAGATTTCAGCTTGGACCAGGCACCTGGACACTTGGCTGCTGCTGCTGTCAGTTGATTTGGAGGCATCCAGGCCGTAAATCTTACGGAGTTTTGGCCGGGCACGTTCACTGGTTTTGGGAATGGGAACGTCTGACGGCATTCCGTCCAGCTCGTCCAGGGTGTCTTGGCGGGAGAACAGCATGGTGGCCTCAGTGAAGGCACTGATGCGATAAAGGGACGGAGAGATGAGGAATAAATGAGTGGGATGACACAATGGTTACAACATGGCTTCCACATGACACGGCTAAAGATGTGGAAGTTTCCAAATGGTAATAGTGGTGATGTGATTTCTCATCGCCAATGCTGAAGATACTGATCAAGCCCTAGAATTAGATATAGAATGAAATAATAGGACTCTCCACAGTCTTTTCTTCTGCTTTTTATTACTACTTGTTATTTGTAGACTTTTGTATTTGGCGTTTGATTCTTGATTGATATTTTTATTGTACTGCATTGTTGAGGAGAGTCAGCAAGTAAGCATTTCTCTGTACTGTGTACATCTGACCAATACACTTTGATTTTATGCTCAAAACCGACACCCCAACCCGAGCACTCCGTTCTGCCACCTCAGGTCTTTTGGCCCTCCCACCCCAACGGGAGGTCAGCTCCCGCTCAGCCCAGTCCAAGCTCTTCTCTGTCTTGGAACCTGCCCATCTTCCAAAAACATCTGAAACCCAATCTCTTCAAACTGTATGTTGAATAATCCCCCTTCTCACCTCAACGCCCACAGCACTAAACCAGGACTTAACCCCCCAAGCTCTGACTCTACTGACCCCACTGCACTAAACCAGGACTTAACCCCCAAGCTCTGACTCTACTGACCCCCACAGCACTAAACCAGGACTTAACATCCCAAGCTCTGACTCTACTGACCCCCACAGCACTAAACCAGGACTTAACCCCCCAAGCTCTGACTCTACTGACCCCCACAGCACTAAACCAGCACTTAACCCCCCAAGCTCTGACTCTACTGACCCCCACAGCACTAAACCAGGACTTAACACCCCAAGCTCTGACTCTACTGACCCCCACAGCACTAAACCAGGACTTAACCCCCCAAGCTCTGACTCTACTGACCCCCACGGCACTAAACCAGGACTTAACCCCCCAAGCTCTGACTCTACTGACACCCACAGCACTAAACCAGGACTTAACACCCCAAGCTCTGACTCTACTGACCCCCACAGCACTAAACCAGGACTTAACCCCCCCCAAGCTCTGACTCTACTGACCCCCACAGCACTAAACCAGGACTTAACCCCCCAAGCTCTGACTCTACTGACCCCCACAGCACTAAACCAGGACTTAACCCCCCAAGCTCTGACTCTACTGACCCCCACAGCACTAAACCAGGACTTAACACCCCAAGCTCTGACTCTACTGATGCCCACAGCACTAAACCAGGACTTAACCCCACCCCCAAGCTCTGACTCTACTGACCCCCACAGCACTAAACCAGCACGTAACCCCCCAAGCTCTGACTCTACTGACCCCCACAGCACTAAACCAGGACTTAACCCCCCCCCAAGCTCTGACTCTACTGACCCCCACAGCACTAAACCAGGACTTAACCCCCCCCAAGCTCTGACTCTACTGACCCCCACAGCACTAAACCAGGACTTAACCCCCCCCCCAAGCTCTGACTCTACTGACCCCCACAGCACTAAACCAGGACTTAACCCCCTCCCCAAGCTCTGACTCTACTGACCCCCCACAGCACTAAACCAGGACTTAACCCCCCGCCAATCTCTGACTCTACTGACCCCCACAGCACTAAACCAGGACTTAACCCCCCAAGCTCTGACTCTACTGACCCCCACAGCACTAAACCAGGACTTAACCCCCCCCCCAAGCTCTGACTCTACTCACCCCCACAGCACTAAACCAGGACTTAACCCCCCAAGCTCTGACTCTACTGACCCCCACAGCACTAAACCAGGACTTAACCCCCCCCAAGCTCAGCACTTAACCTGACTGACCCCCTCCCTCTAGCTCTGACTCCACTGACCCCCACAGCACTTAACCAGGACTTGACCCACCTAGCTATGACTCTACTGCCCCCCACAGCACTTAACCAGGACTTGACCCCCTCCCCTAGCTCTGACTCCACTGACCCCCACAGCCCTTAACCAGGACTTGACCCCCCCCCTCCCCCTAGCTCTGACTCTACTGACCCCCACAGCCCTTAACCAGGACTTGACCCCCCCCTAGCTCTGACTCTACTAATAGCTACGATATGGAGGTTAAATGTACTTTCTATCCCTGTGATATGTGGTTGTCCCACCTAGTCATCTTATTAAGATGAATGAACTGACTGTAAGTTGTTCAGGATAAGAGCGTCTGCTAAATGACTGACATGTCAAATGTACATTTGATTCACATGATTACACGTACGAAAACACTTACCTGGATATGCTGTCTCGTGATGCCAACGATGCCATGCTGTCCTGGCTCTCCATGCGATAGTCCCCTCTCCTCCTGTGGACCCTGTGAGACCCCCCCGACGCACTGTCCTCCTCACTGAGCCGGTCCAGGCTGGACCCCCGAGACATGCTCATACGCATCTGCTTCTGGTAGAACACATGGATACTCTCTCTGGACGGGACGTTGCCCTGCAGGGGGAGGTTAGATCAGGATAGTCATTTAATCTAGTTTGCTACATATCAAAGTCAAAAAATGTAATCTAACTATTTAAAGAGTGTTTATGTAAGACAAGATACTCAAAGGGGCGGCAGGTAGACTAGTGGTTAGAGTGTAGAGGCGGCAGGTAGCCTAGAGGTTAGAGTGTAGAGGAGGCAGGTAGCCTAGTGGTTAGAGTGTAGAGGAGGCACGTAGCCTAGTGGTTAGAGTGTAGAGGAGGCACGTAGCCTAGTGGTTAGAGTGTAGAGGAGGCAGGTAGCCTAGTGGTTAGAGTGTAGAGGAGAAACGTAGCCTAGGGGTTAGAGTGTAGGGGAGGCAGGTAGCCTAGTGGTTAGAGTGTAGAGGAGGCAGGTAGCCTAGTGGTTAGAGTGTAGGGGCGGCAGGTAGCCTAGTGGTTAGAGTGTAGAGGAGGCAGGTAGCCTAGGGGTTAGAGTGTAGAGGAGGCAGGTAGCCTAGTGGTTAGAGTGTAGAGGAGAAACGTAGCCTAGGGGTTAGAGTGTGGGGAGGCAGGTAGCCTAGTGGTTAGAGTGTAGAGGCGGCAGGTAGCCTAGTGGTTAGAGTGTAGGGGAGGCAGGTAGCCTAGTGGTTAGACTGTAGGGGAGGCAGGTAGCCTAGTGGTTAGAGTGTAGAGGAGGCACGTAGCCTAGGGGTTAGAGTGTAGGGGAGGCAGGTAGCCTAGTGGTTAGAGGGGAGGCGGCAGGTAGCCTAGTGGTTAGAGTAGGGGTTAGAGGCGGCAGGTAGCCTAGTGGTTAGAGTGTAGAGGCGGCAGGTAGCCTAGTGGTTAGAGTGTAGGGAGGCAGGTAGCCTAGTGGTTAGAGTGTAGAGGCGGCAGGTAGCCTAGGGGTTAGAGTGTAGAGGAGGCAGGTAGCCTAGTGGTTAGAGTGTAGAGGGGGCAGGTAGCCTAGTGGTTAGAGCCTGTAGGGGAGGCAGGTAGCCTAGTGGTTAGAGTGTAGAGGCGGCAGGTAGCCTAGTGGTTAGAGTGTAGGGGGGGCAGGTAGCCTAGAGGTTAGAGTGTAGAGGCGGCAGGTAGCCTAGTGGTTAGAGTGTAGAGGAGGCAGGTAGCCTAGGGGTTAGAGTGTAGAGGAGGCAGGTAGCCTAGTGGTTAGAGTGTAGAGGCGGCAGGTAGCCTAGTGGTTAGAGTGTAAAGGAGGCAGGTAGCCTAGTGGTTAGAGTGTAGAGGAGGCAGGTAGCCTAGTGGTTAGAGTGTAGGGGCGGCAGGTAGCCTAGTGGTTCGAGTGTAGGGGCGGCAGGTAGCCTAGGGGTTAGAGTGAAGGGCGGCAGGTAGCCTAGTGGTTAGAGTGTAGGGGCGGCAGGTAGCCTAGTAGTTAGAGTGTAGGGGCGGCAGGTAGCCTAGTGGTTAGAGTGTAGGTAAATCAAATCAAATTTTATTTGTCACATACACATGGTTAGCAGATGTTAATGCGAGTGTAGCGAAATGCTTGTGCTTCTAGTTCCGACA
Organism: Oncorhynchus keta; assembly: GCF_023373465.1. Classification (NCBI taxonomy): domain Eukaryota; kingdom Metazoa; phylum Chordata; class Actinopteri; order Salmoniformes; family Salmonidae; genus Oncorhynchus; species Oncorhynchus keta. The sequence goes on along the minus strand of NC_068443.1, from coordinate 1,067,872 downwards.
ATGCAGTGATAACCAACAAGTAATCTAACTAACAATTCCAAAACTACTGTCTTATACACAGTGTAAGGGGATAAAGAATATGTACATAAGGATATATGAATGAGTGATGGTACAGGGCAGCATACAGTAGATGGTATCGAGTACAGTATATACATATGAGATGAGTATGTAGACAAAGTAAACAAAGTGGCATAGTTAAAGTGGCTAGTGATACATGTATTACATAAGGATGCAGTCGATGATGTAGAGTACAGTATATACGTATGCATATGAGATGAATAATGTAGGGTAAGTAACATTATATAAGGTAGCATTGTTTAAAGTGGCTAGTGATATATTTACATCATTTCCCACCAATTCCCATTATTAAAGTGGCTGGAGTTGGGTCAGTGTCAATGACAGTGTGTTGGCAGCAGCCACTCAATGTTAGTGGTGGCTGTTTAACAGTCTGATGGCCTTGAGATAGAAGCTGTTTTTCAGTCTCTCGGTCCCAGCTTTGATGCACCTGTACTGACCTCGCCTTCTGGATGATAGCGGGGTGAACAGGCAGTGGTTCGGGTGGTTGATGTCCTTGATGATCTTTATGGCCTTCCTGTAACATCGGGTGGTGTAGGTGTCCTGGAGGGCAGGTAGTTTGCCCCCGGTGATGCGTTGTGCAGACCTCACTACCCTCTGGAGAGCCTTACGGTTGAGGGTGGAGCAGTTGCCGTACCAGGCGGTGATACAGCCCCCAGGATGCTCTCGATTGTGCATCTGTAGAAGTTTGTGAGTGCTTTTGGTGACAAGCCGAATTTCTTCAGCCTCCTGAGGTTGAAGAGGCGCTGCTGCGCCTTCTTCACGACGCTGTCAGTGTGAGTGGACCAATTCAGTTTGTCTGTGATGTGTATGCCGAGGAACTTAAAACTTGCTACCCTCTCCACTACTGTTCCATCGATGTGGATAGGGGGGTGTTCCCTCTGCTGTTTCCTGAAGTCCACAATCATCTCCTTAGTTCTGTTGACGTTGAGTGTGAGGTTATTTTCCTGACACCACACTCCGAGGGCCCTCACCTCCTCCCTGTAGGCCGTCTCGTCGTTGTTGGTAATCAAGCCTACCACTGTTGTGTCGTCCGCAAACTTGATGATTGAATTGGAGGCGTGCGTGGCCACGCAGTCGTGGGTGAACAGGGAGTACAGGAGAGGGCTCAGAACTCACCCTTGTGGGGCCCCCGTGTTGAGGATCAGCGGGGAGGAGATGTTGTTGCCTACCCTCACCACCTGGGGCGGCCCGTCAGGAAGTCCAGTACCCAGTTGCACAGGGCGTGGTCGAGACCCAGGGTCTCGAGCTTGATGACGAGCTTGGAGGGTACTATGGTGTTGAATGCCGAGCTGTAGTCGATGAACAGCATTCTCACATAGGTATTCCTCTTGTCCAGGTGGGTTAGGGCAGTGTGCAGTGTGGTTGAGATTGCATCGTCTGTGGACCTATTTGGGCGGTAAGCAAATTGGAGTGGGTCTAGGGTGTCAGGTAGGGTCGAGGTTATATGGTCCTTGACTAGTCTCTCAAAGCACTTCATGATGACGGAAGTGAGTGCTACGGAGCGGTAGTCGTTTAGCTCAGTTACCTTAGCTTTCTTGGGAACAGGAACAATGGTGGCCCTCTTGAAGCATGTGGGAACAGCAGACTGGTATAGGGATTGATTGAATATGTCCGTAAACACACCGGCCAACTGGTCTGCGCATGCTCTGAGGGCGCGGCTGGGGATTCCGTCTGGGCCTGCAGCCTTGCGAGGGTTAACACGTTTAAATGTCTTACTCACCTCGGCTGCAGTGAAGGAGAGACCGCATGTTTTCGTTGCAGGCCGTGTCAGTGGCACTGTATTGTCCTCAAAGCGGGCAAAAAAGTTATTTAGTCTGCCTGGGAGCAAGACATCCTGGTCCGTGACTGGGCTGGGTTTCTTCTTGTAGTCCGTGATTGACTGTAGACCCTGCCACAAGCCTCTTGTGTCTGAGCCCTTGAATTGAGAT